>NW_006921838.1:355149-358760 GCF_000298275.1 Orycteropus afer afer
GATTAATCAGGGTATCAGGCACACATGGTACACAGCATATAGCTGGTGTTATAATATATTTATTGGATGAATGAATAAAAATACTCAAGTCAAAAATGTATTTCAGCAGCTTTTGCTAAGTAAGTGGTTGTTCTTCCTAAATATAATTGGGTTTTAGGTGTAGCCTCAAAATTTAGTCTTATTTCAGAATGTAAACCATGTCACATTTTTTGAAAGAAAAGGAGTGGTATATGACATTTACTCCCATCACAATTTTCTAAATATGTTTCCAATACCCAATTGTTTTAATCCAATATTCAAATTATGAATGAAAAATTCTAATTTGACATCTACTTCTTTTAAACATCTAATACATAAGTTCATGTAAATCAATCTCTCTCTAATTTTTGTGGGTTTTATACCCATATTAATTTCATTATAATTACATATATATGGGTCCAACTCAATGGCACTTAACAACAACAACATATTAATACTTAATGAACAGATGAATATAGAGTCAAATATCCCTTTTTCAGTTGTAGGCAATTTTTGTGAAAAATATCATGTGAAAATAAAACATTTTCACCCTTGAAAATGATTAAGTTTGAAAGAATTGAAATTTGTAAAATACATATAATAAATAAATTCCCAGTTCTTCAGATAACAAAATATTTCCTCTATTCCTAGAAGTTTTAGTTCCTAAATTAAAATGGTTACCACTTAAAGGTCTCATCCATTTACTCACATATGGGAGTTTCTGAGAAATCTAATAGTGATCATGCATAACAAGATATTGTGAGTAGGTATTATGGATGGGTGTAGTTTGAAAACCTAATGTAACTGTGTCATAGTTGTAGCTTTGTGTCAGCTTGGCTGGACCACAATTCTGTGTAGTTTAAGCAGTTGTAATGTGGGTTATTGCCATGATGGGTTCAAATGTACACGTTTTGAGCAGCTAACCCGTTAAAAGGAAGTTTCCTTAGGGGTGTGGTCTGTTTCCAATATATCTATGGATATCCTGGTAAAAGAGACACTCTTCTGTGGATCGGGATCCTGTAGTGATATCACCTCAGAAACCCAAGGAGGGGTCACTATGAGTCGGGGCCTACAACTGTCTGTGAAAAAACAATCCACCATTCGGCCTGGAGATTTCATTCACTAGAGTTAAGCCAACCTTGAGCTCATCAGCCCCTGCAGTTGCATGACTCAGGAAAAGCCTCCAGCATGACCGTTGATCCAAGAACTTGGGACTTGCCAACTTCTATAAGTGTGTGAGGCATTTCCCTAAGATAAATTTATCTTTCTCTATATGTATATATAACATTTACTGGTTTTGCTTCTCTAGAGAACACAGCTTAACCCATTTGGTACTGGGAGTGGGGTGCTGCTCTGACAGATACCTAAAATGTGGAAACAGGGGTGGAGTACATCCTTGACCCGAGACCCTGACAGAGAGACCCCGGCATATGGCATGAGAGATGACAGGAGCAGAGCAAGAGACCAGCACGAGACAGCAACAGCTCTACCAGACCACAGAGGAGAAAGCTGGATGCCTTTGGGTGGGTGGCTTCTGGTGCAGTGGGTTGCCTTCAGATGTTAACTGGTAGAAAAGACTGGCATGAAATGGAGTAGCAGGTTGGCTAGCCCATGGATCAAGAAAGATGAATGCTTTTGAGGTAGGAATATTTCTGGCAGAGTGAGTTATCTTCAGCGTTAATCAGAAGAAGCAGAGAGACCACGAAAATGAGAAGCAGAGCTGCCTCAGCATCAAGGGTAGGACCATGGCCTTTGCAGGTAGAACCTACATAGCCCTCTAGGTTTCAAAGAGCCAGACCTTCACCAATTCGGTTCTGGAGTGTAGGGCCACTTGTTCTTGTGAGCTAGTGGAATGGAGTCAAGCTGCTGCCTAACAGTGAAGGGGCAGGGCTGCCATGCACAAAAGGGAGAGGAGTGGGGCCCACAAGGTCAAGGGGGTAAGGTTACCACTCAGGGGGACTGGAGTCACTCAGTGAAGGAGATCTGTATGGATACCACCTATTGAAGATCTGTACAGGTGCTAAGTTGACAAGGGGTGGAATTATGGTGGTTATGTTTGTGTGTCAACTTGGCTGGGCCTGGTTGAATGGCTGGGCAGCTGGTGGTAGTTATTCCCCTGATGAGACTGGCAATTAACTCCATGGTGGGACCTGACACAAGTAGCTGAGTAGCTGCTTTAGGGATATGATCTGCTTCCCATATATGAGAAACAGCTTTGGGAATGGCCTTTAGCTTATGGCACACTTGTACCCTTCATGCAGCCATGTTGTTGCTCAGCACCCTGCCATGCTCTGCTGACCTTGAGACTTTCAATGGACTTAAATTAATGGCCTGGCATGTGGTTTGGTAACACTGGGACTGTGCCATTTCGTTTGTTAACCTTGGGCTTATTAGCCTCAGCAGCCAGTAGCTGCCTGAGTGAAGAGATGCCTCTGGCTTCAGTGGGCTGGGAGCAAGAGGCAAAGCTGAAGTACAATGTTGTGGGGCTTTCACACAGCCCCTACAGTCTGGCACTTTGAGCTCTGACTTCTAGCCTCCCGAACTGTAAGGGAATAAATGCCTGTTTGATAGGGCCATCCCATCTGTGGTATATTTCCTGTCAGAGAGGTACTAGGTGTTGTTGTTGTTGTTATGTGCCGTCGAGTCGGCCCCGACTCATAGCGACCCCTCCTTGGGTTTCCGAGGCAGTATCACTATGGAAGTAGGATTGCCCAACCTTCCTTCCGAGGAGTGGCTGGTGGGTTTGAACCACCAGCCTTCTGGTTAGCAGTCAAGTGCTTTAGCCATTATGCTACCAGAGCTCCCTAGAGGTACTAGGTAACCAAAAACAAACCATATTCAGAACTTTTACAATTCAGTAAGTTTTGTATACTGGAAAATACTTTTACTCACCCAGCTCCTTATTATTGTTTTCATTTATCCATGTTGTAGCTCCTTTTAAATCTGCCTAGCATTAAAAATGAAGCACTAAACATGCACTGTCTCAAGTTGATCTTAAATTTCTAGCTCTCTTTTATGAGATAGAATCCACTTATAAGATATGTGGAAAATACTGAGCAATCAACACATTATTTGTTAGCTGGTAATCAGCTAGGGAAAATTGAAAATATGTCTTTCCCTACAAATGACAATCTCCATTATATACAATGTCCTAGATGAATTCCTACTCCATAAATGTTAGAGATGAGATTAAAATCTCATTTCTCAATTTCTTTATTCATGTTGACAAGGGTGAATCCTTATGAGTGAGTGTACTCGATTATCCAGGGATGTTGTTTCCTAACCACAACCACTGTCAGGAAATAGTGGACATTTACCATTTTTTTTCCCCCACTCAGAAATTGAAATTCCTTCTGGTATTGTGGTAACCCTCAGCCATGGAAGGGAGCTCTGGTGGCATAGTGCCTAAGGCATTTGACTTCTAACCAGAGGGCTGGTGGGTCAAACCCACCATCCATTCCTTGGAAGGAAGACTTGGCAATCTACTTCCATAGAGATACTGCATTGGAAACCCAAGGAGGCATCACTATGAGTCAAATTGACTGGTCAGTAGTGAGTTTGGAGATATCTATATATATAGAGAGAGATAGATA
>NW_006921838.1:359615-360686 GCF_000298275.1 Orycteropus afer afer
ACTGGCTAAGAACTCAGCTGCTAACTGAAAGGCAGCAGTCAGAGCACAGCAGCCACCATGCAGGAAGAAGATGGGGCAGCCTGTTCCAGTCAACATCACAGCCTTGGAAACCCTAGAGAGCAGTTCCACTCTGTCCTGCAGGGTCACTGAGTCGGAGTTGACTTGATTATGATGGGTTTGGTTTTGTTTGGGTTTGCTTTTATTTTCAAGTTACTGTTAGATACATTCTGAGGGAAATGTGCAGAATTTTTTAGCATTGCCTGATAAAGCAAAAAAAAATCAAGGATCTTGCAGTAGCAGTATATTTCTCTAATCAGAAGTGAATTTATAGCAACATACTTTAGATGACTCTATCAAGTAATTTATGTCTTTACAGACTACAAAAGACAGCTATTTATTTAAAGCCTATATTTATTTCTTTGGATATTAAAAAGTAGAAGGGAAGAATGGTAGAAAGAGTGAAACATTAAAAAAATAATTCCAGAAACCTGCTATACTGTATTAAATCAATACATAAATCATCTTTGATCAAAATAGTTTGAAAGTAAATGGTGACATGAAATTTTCCAGAAAATCATAGTAATTCTGACAGTTTATTCATTCTACTCAAGTCATCAAGACCTCTAAACTGCCCTAGGGAATCTCTAAAACCAAAACTAAACACACTCCCCTTGAGTTGGATCCAACTCATAGCGACCCCTCCTTGTGTTTCCGAGGCCGTATCTCTATGGAAGTAGGTTGCCCAACCTTCCTTCCGAGGAGTGGCTGGTGGTTTTGAATTGCCAGCCTTCTGGTTAGCAGTCAAATGCCTTAGGCACTGTGCCACCAGAGCTCTATTTGAACATTAACTGGGAAACTGACTGGGTGATCAATATATTTAATGGTAAATATTTGAATATTTGGATAGTGTTTATTATGCTCCAAGGACATTCCTGAGCACTTTGCATGCATTAACATACTAATTTTCACCAATTAGTAATGACTAAGGATCATCTACCCACCAGCCACTACTCAGAAGGAAGATTGGGCAATCTACTTCCTAGTGATACTGCCTCGGAAACCCAAGGAGGG
>NW_006921838.1:362081-363940 GCF_000298275.1 Orycteropus afer afer
TTTTTCTATTCTATCATTTTAATTCTGTGATTCTTGTACTCACGAGACATCAATGTCTTACAACATATAGTCCTGACTAGGCCAGTCTGATTCATTCTCTCTGTACAAGCACCGCCCCCCCAGCACACACACACACACTTTCCACCCCGGGATTTTAATCTTTAGGACTATGCTGAGGGAAAATGACAACTAGCTATTAGTGATTTGTAGCAGCTTAATGTAAGGAATACCAGTTTTGTTCTTAAGATTCTTGACATTGTTCTATCTCTTACCTTTCCCAAGGTTTTGTTACTACTTCAGGTACTGTGATTTATGTTGTATCTTTTCAAACAAACAAACAAAAACATGTATTTTTGCTTAAGGCATTCAGAGTTACTTTCTGTTACTTTTTATCAAAAACAAGTGATAAATAAGTGGTATCTAGGAGCTCGGGTGATATAGTGCCTAAGGCATTTGACTGCTAACCAGCGCTGGTGGTTCAAACCCACCAGCCACTCCTCGGAAGGAAGGTTGGGCAATCTACTTCCATAGTGATACCACCTCAGAAACCCCAGGAGGGGTCGCTATGAGTCAGACCCAACTCAACAGCAGTGTTTGGTTTGGTTTGGTTTAGAAGTGATATTTGGGAAATAATTTCTACTCTAATGATCTGAGTTGTTAATCAGGGCCATATGAATGAACAGTTGTTGAAGTGTTTTGTTGACTAGAAAATGCTGAATAAGTAACACACAACTGTACCATCTACATAACAAATAAAACCTTTCTCAATAGTACTTCCACAACCTCACTTGAAAGTGGCCCCTTTCCTAAGGGAAAGGTTTCATTTATGTTCTTATATTTCTTGATTGCCTCTGATGTATTATTTTACACAGGAAATTTAGTTCCAGTCATGGTACAGAGTTCCCATTGATACATTTTGATTTGCTGTATTTTTGCTATTTCCTTGGTTTCTTTATTCTTGAAGTCAACTTTTAAGCCTCTTAATTTTTCTAAGTATAGGTAGTTATAAAAGAGCATTGCAGGTTCAAATTTTTCATATGTTGAGTTAACACCATTAGGTGCTGTCATGAAAGCAAGTGAGCCAGCATTAATCATAGACTTATACAGCTGGAAGGAAACTCCAAAGGTCATATAGTTAATTCTCCTGACTCCGTGTAGACTGCCTTGAAATTAACCTAGACAAATAGGTGTCTGTCCAAAGACTTAAAGGTTAAATGGCATCTTGAATGTATGAGCACCCATAGCCAAGTGGAGTATGAGGTGATAATTCAAGTAATTCGAGTACAATAGCTTCACACTGATTCAATCATTCTAATATATGAATATTTCCATTCAAAAGCAGTGAAACTCCTGTTAGCAGAATAAAATAAATTTGAAGTTAGAAATATTATATTAGAAGATATTTTTGAGAATTGAGAGAGATTACATATAAGATGCCTTCTCTGGTACGTTGTGCCTAAGGCATTTGATTGCTAACCAGAAGGCTGGAGGTTCAAACACACCAGCCATTCCTCAAAAGGAAGGTTGGGGAATCTACTTCCGTAGTGATACCACCTTGGAAACCCAAGGAGAGGTCGCTATGAGTTGGATCCGACTCAATGACAGCGAGTTTAGTATCATTTATGTAATGATTTATAAAAAATCACCAGGATGTTTATTGCCTTTAAACAATGAGAACAATTAGTTTCCTCACAGTTTGGCAGGTCCAGTGAGAATGGATAATCACTCCTTCATGTAATACTTAGACCTTAAATAACATTGTAGGTCCAACACCTCAATAACAAAAAGACAAACAATCCAATTAAAAAATGGGCAGAAGACATGAATAGACACTTCACCAAGGAGGATATTCAAGCGGC
>NW_006921838.1:364900-365640 GCF_000298275.1 Orycteropus afer afer
ATGACATGAGACAAAGTATATGTGAACTGCTGTATGAAAAGTGAATTTACTCTGTAAATCTTCACCCAAATCCTAATGAAAAAAAAAAAAAAAGTTAAGTCAAAAAATAAAATAAAATAAAAATAACATTGTAGGATACAAGATGTCCTCATGTCCTTAACTGGCACCACAGATGTGTTACATGGAATAAGTGGAGGTAGGCTAAGCCTCTCTCTCTATGCCTCTCTCTGTCTTTCTCTGTTTGTCTCTACCTCTCCTGATTTAACTCTCTTCATTGCATCTGTAGCACGAGAGTTTTAATCTTTTTACCTGGAGGCTGAATAGCTAGAAGAGGAACACTGGAACTGGCAGAATGTATTTTCCATCATATTGGTGAAACAAGAGGGGGAATAGAATATCTCTTTACTCAAGGATGAAAAGCATGTGCCGAGATATTCAAACATCTTGGGTCAACTTACCACAATAACTCATGGAACCCTCATGTAAGAAATCCACCCAACCTTTTCAGGATCCTTCAAATTTCACTTGATTATAGCATTAGAAGTGAATTCCAGTACCTTGTGATCTGCATCAGGTCTGAATTTGGATAAAGCTCCCTGGGTGCCAGTCATGCTCTTCTGGAAATCTGAGAATTAAAAAGACTATTTACCTATTGTCCCTCAAATATGATGGTGAAATTAGGAGATTTCCAGATAAGCAGAAACTAAGGGAATTTGTTAAAACCAGACCAACCTTACAAG
>NW_006921838.1:366600-369616 GCF_000298275.1 Orycteropus afer afer
CAATATATGGCACTGGTTTTTCTTCTATCAACCCCTAATGTAACCATCACATTACTCTTCTAGCCTTCACCAACAATCTCCTTACTGCTCATCCAACCTTCTCTTGACCACCTAATTCCAAGCCAATACTAAGTATTTGAGGTTTTGTTATGAAAACCCCACATACAGATACAATTTCTGCCTAATTTCCCTATCACTGAATAAACAACCACCAGAAATTTTGTTAGTTAAAAGAACTAAAATTTATTATTTCCCATAATTCTGTAGGAAGTCAAGACTATTTTGAGTAGCTTTTCTACTCAATTTTGCATTGACTATGGTTAGCACTACTGCTGCTTTAGCTGGAATGGAATAGTTGATACAGGAACATCCAAGATGGTTTTAATTACAGACTAATATTTCAGCTGTCCAGTAATATGTCAGGCAGTGTTTCAGTGCTATTCATAAAGTTTTGACTGGGTCATTTTTTCAGAGATGGATGACCCCAACCTTCCCAGTCTATCAGTCTAGAATCTAGGCTGAAACCTGTCCTCCATGATTAACCCTGTTATTTGAAATACTGGTGGCATAGCCTCCAGCCTCACAGAAACATGCAAGCCACAATAGTACAACCCAGAAGAATTGTAGGATGATATCAAGAACATCATGCATGAAGAAAGTAAATGGTAATCAAAAAGACAGAAAAGGAAGAAAAGACCAAAATGAATATCAGAAGAGACTCTGAAACTTGCTCTTAAAAAAAAGAGTAGCTTAAGTGAATGGAAGAAATAACAAGATGAAAAGCTCAATAGATTTAAAAGGCCAACTCAAGAAGACAAAGTAAAGTATTAAAACGAAATATGCAAATACCGGGAGTTAGGAAACCAAAAGTGAAGAGCATACTTGGCCTTTCTCAAGCTAAATGAACTGAGGAAAAAAGTTAAGCCTCAAGTTGCAGTACTGAAGGATTCTATGGTCAAAATATTGAATGATGCAGCAATCATTAAAAGAAGATGGAAAGAATACACAGTCAATGTACCAAAAAGAGTTGGTTTATGTTCAACTATTTCAGGAGGTAGCATATTATGTAGAACCAATGGTATTGAAGGAAGAAGTCAAAGCTGTACTGAAAGAATTGGCAAAAAATAAGGTTCCAGCAATTGAAAGAATAGCCATTGAGATGTTTCAACAAACAGATGCAGCACTAGAGGTACTTATTTGTGCCAAGAAATTTTGGAAAGAGCTACCTGGCCAACTGAATGGAAGAGATCAATATTTGTGCCCATTCCAAAGAAAGATGATCCAACAGCATCTGGTGATTAACAAAAGATATCATTAACATCACACATAAGTAAAATTATGCTAAAGATAATTCAAAAATGGTTGCAGCAGTATAATGATATGGAACGTCCAGAAATTCAAGCTGGATTCAGAAGAGGATGTGGAATGAGAGATATCATTGCTTGTGTCAGATGGATCTTTGCTGAAAGGAAAGAATAGCAGAAAGATGTTTACCTGTGTTTTAGTAACTACCCAAAGGCATTCTACTGTGTGGATCATAACAAATAATGGATCACATTGTGAAGAATGGGAATTTCAGAACACTTAATAGTTCTCATGAGGAACCTGTACATAGACTAATAGTCTGTTGTTTGAATGGAACAAGTGGATACTGCATGGTTTAAAATCAGGAAGGGAGGTGTCAGGGTTGTACCTTTTCATCATACTTATGCAACCTGCATGCTGAAGCAATAATCTGAGAAACTGGACTGTATGAAGAAGAATGGCATCAGGATTGGAGGAAGACTCATTAACAACCTGCAATAAGCAGATGAAATAACCTTTTTTGTTGAAAGTGAAGATGACTTGAAGCACTTACTGATGAAGATCAAAGACTACAATCTTCAGCATAGATTACATCTCAATATAAATAAAAAAAAATTTCATAACTAAATGAATAAGCAACATCATGATAAATGGAAAAAAAAAATGAAGTTGTCAGGGATTTCATTTTTCTTGGATCCACAATCAACACCCATGGAATCAGTAGTCAAGAATTCAGATGTCTTATTGCACTGGACAAATATGCTGCAAAAGACTTCTTTAAAGTGTTAAGAAACAAAGATGTTACTCTGAAGACAAAATTGCACCTAACTGAAGCCATGTTATTTTCCATGACCTCATATGCATGTGAAAGATGGACAACAAATAATGAAAAATGAAGAAGAGTTGATGCCTTTGAATTATGGTGTTGACAAAGAATACCGAAAATGCTTTGGGTTGCTAGAAGAGTGAATGAATCTTTCCTGGAAGAGTGCAGCTGGAATGCTTCTTAGAAGTGAGAAGAGCCAGATTTTGCCTTACCTACTTTGATCCCATTTTCAGAACAGAAATTTCCTTGGAGAATGATATAATGCTTGGTAAAGTAGAGAACTGGCAAAAAAAACAAGGCTCCAGGAATTTATGGAATACCTATTGAGATGTTTCAACAAACAGATATTCAGCTGGAGGTACTCACTTGGTTATGCCAAGAGATTTCGAAGACAGCTACCTGGCCAACTGACTGGAAGAGATCCATATTTGTACCCATTCCAAAGAAAGGTGATCCCATAGAATGTGGAAATTATCCAACTGTATCATTAATATCACATGCAAGTAAAATCTTACTGAAGAGAATCCAAAAATGTTTGCTGCACTATATTGATGGAGAACTTCCAGAAATGCAAGCTGTATTTAGAAGAAAACAGGACAGGGGACACTGCATGGTTTAAAATCAAGAAGGGCGTGCATCAGGGTTGTATCCTTTCCCCATACTTATTCAATCTGTATTCTGAGGAAATAATCTGAGAAGCTGGACTATAAGAAGAAGAACATGGAATCAGGTTTGGAGAAAGATTCATTAACAATCTGTGACATGCTGATGACACAACTTTGCTTGCTGAAAGTGAGGAAGCACTTACTGATGAAGATTGAAGACTACAGTCTGCAGTACAGATTACATTTTAATATAAAGAAAACAAAAATCCTCACAACTGGA
>NW_006921838.1:370741-396356 GCF_000298275.1 Orycteropus afer afer
TATCATTATTCACTAGCCTAATCTAAGGTCCTTCACATGGCAGCTGATAATAGAAATAGCTAGATCTCTTGAGGAATAAGCAAAATTAGCAGAATATCATCATCATTCAATTGATAAAAAAAATAGTCATAAGTATTTTAGATTCCAAAGGAAGATATCTCATCTATCTACTAACAAAAAATGTAATATGGACAAATAGAAATTGAAGGGATTCTTAAAAATCGTTTTAGAGGCAATCTATCACATGCCAATATAATTCTGCATATATAATGAATTATCAATGAATTTAATTTACTTTCAACATCTCCAGATGATGGATATGTTACTTTTTTTTAAAAAAATGACCACATTTTTTCCCATAATAATTTTAAAAATAAAATAATTTTACTTTCTCAATTCACTTGTAATAGTTATCTGATACTCCGTTCGAATGTTCTTATTTTTAAATGAAGAAGTAATTGTCTTCAATGACAAACAATTTCAGGAGATCAAGTAGTATGAAGACTAAAAGAGGATCTAGGATTTTGCAATTAAGATGATCAGTGTACTTGTCTTTCTAAATGTGCTGGAGCCTTTTTCATTAGATTGAGGAAAAAGGAGAGATAGTAGAATTTGTGAGTAAGACCTTTTCAAACGTTAGTGCCTTAAAAAATATAGGGCACAGGGGGGAGAGGATTTTCATGGCAAGATCTCTTTTTACTGCCTTAGCTTTACCTGCTTGTAGGTAAGAAATTTAAGTTTAATAATGTATAACTTCATGTGAGCTTTCCACTCCCATTGTGCACCCTTGGATTATATCACTTGTTCCAGCCAATAATAATAATAATGAAATATGCTGTGGAGGAGAGATGAAGAGTTATCTAAGTAATGATGTAGGTGAGATGAAGTCATCATCTATATTTTGTATAGATTTTGGGCACCTACAGATAAAATGGAATTTTAAACTAATAACATATATTTGATCATTGTTTTCTAGTATTTATTTTTTAATAGCAGGAACAATTTATTTTCTAAAAATTCTCTTAGAATATAGGAAGAAATTTCTGAATGAGTATACTCAGGGCTATTGACATCTTGTTCTTTTAGTAGAAGGCATCAGGGAACAACTTTAAAACACCCTGAAAAAGAACAATGGTTAAGAAGTTCAGGCTGACATATAGTTGCTGTTGTCTTTACATGCCGTCAGATTGGTTCCAACCCATAGCAACCTTACATAACACAGAATGAATCAACGCTTGTTCCTGAGCCATCCTCACAATCATTGCTATGATTAAGCCAATGTTTGTACCCACTGTGTCAGTCCAACTCATTGAGGGTCTTCCTCTTTCATACTGACCCTCTGCTTTCTTCAGAGACTGGTCCCTCCTGATAACACATCCAAAGAATGTGACACAAATCTCTCCATCTTCTCTTCGAAGGAACATTATAACTGTGGTTCTCCAAGGCATAGTTGTTCCTTCTTCTAGCAGTCCATGGTACATGGAATATTGTATGTCAACACCATAATTCAAATAAGCAATTCTTCTTCAGTATTCCTCATTCATTGCACATTTTTCACATAAATATGGGACAATGGGAAATGCCATGCATTATGGCAAGTGCACCTGAGTCTTCCCACTGACATCTTTGTTTTTTAATACCTTAGATATTTCTGGTATTCTCTGCTTTCAGCCAAGATTTATCTGATATCAGCAATGATATCCCCCATTCCACTTCTGAATCTGGCTTGAACTGTTGGCTGTTCCCTGCTGATGTACTGCTGCAACCATATTTGAATTATCCTCAGCAACAGTTTACTTGCATATGATTATTAATGATATTATTCAATACTTTCCACATTCTTTTGGATCACTTTTCTTAGGAATGGGCACATATATGGACCTCTTCCAGTTGGCTGTCTTTTGGCCAGGTATCTGTCTTCCAAATTTTTTGGTATGTGTGAGCACATCCAGTTTTGCATCTTTTTTTTTTTTTTTTTTTTTTTTGAGTCATCTCCATTGTTATTCTGTCAGTTCCTGTAGACTTCCTTTTCCCCAGGGCCTTCGGTGCAGCTTACCATTCATCCTAGGTCATAAGCTACCTCCTGAAATGTTTGAATATAGACCAATTCTTTCTGGTATAGTGACTTTGTGTATTCCTTCCATCTTCTTTTCATGCCTCCCACGTGAATTCAATATTTTGTCTGTAGAATCCCTCAGTATTGCAACTTCAGTCCTTTCAACTTGAATAATGTCCAGCATGTTCTTCTCCTTTGGTTTTCTAACTTCAGGTCTTTATATATTTCATTCTAATACTTTGTCTTCTTGAGCTGCTTTTTGAAATCTTTGATTCAACTCTTATTTCATCATTTCTTCCATTTGCTTTAGCTACTCTACATTCAAGGGCTAACTTCAGAGACTCTTCTGACATTTACATTTTGTCTTTTCTTCCTTTCCTATCTTTTTAATGACTTTTGCTTTCTTTCTTTCCTCCCCCCCCCCGTTACTGTGGTGAAAACATACACAACAAGACATTCCCCAACGTAACAACTTCCCCATTTACAGTTAAGGGACATTGATGGCAATGTTGTACCACCATTATTGCCATCATTTTCCAAAATTTTCCACCACCATTATCATAAACTCAATGCCCCACAAACAGAAACTTCCTCTTTCCTCCCTCCTTCCTACCTCTAGTAACCACTAATAACCTTCCTCCCTCCTACCTCTAGAAACCACTAATAACCTTTGGGGGGTGTGTGTGTGTGTGTATGTGTGTGTGTGTGTGTGTGTGTATAATTTTTTTTCCCAACTTCTCTAAGAATTTAGCCTCCCTTCCTCTCCCATCTCTAGTAACCAACAAAAAAAGTTTCCTTCTATGTATAATCCTTACCTTGGCTTTTTACAAAGGTGAACTAATATAATATTTGTACTTCCATCATTGACTTATTTCACTGAACATAATGTCTTCCAAATTCATCCATGTTATGCAGTGTTTTGCAGATTCTACATTATTCTTTAGAGTTGCATAGTATTCTATTGCATCTATGTACCATAGTGTATTTATCCATTCCTTGGTTAATGGGCACTTTGGTTGTTTCCATGTCTTTGCTATTGTGAATAATGCTGTGATTAACAAGGGTGTGCATGTATCTGTTCATGTCCTACCTTTCACTTCTTTAGGATATATACCTAGTAATGTGATTTCTGGATCCAATGGTATTTCTACTTCCAAATTTTTAAGGAATCATCATAGCAATTTCCACAGTGGTTGTATCATTTTAGTCTCACCAGCCATGTATGAGAGTCCCAATCTCTCAACATCCTCACTAGACTTAGTAATTTTCTGTCTTGTTGAATTTGCTATTAATGCTGGGGTGAAATCTGATGGTTGTTTTGATTTGCATCTCTCTAATGGCTAATTATTATGAACATTGTTGGTTGCCTGAATATCTTCTTTGGTGAAGTGTCTGTTCATATCTTCTGCTCATTTTTCAATTGAATTTTTTGACTTTTTAATGTTGATATGCTGGAGTTTTCTATACATTTTAGAGATAAGTCCTTCATCTGATATGTCATTGCCAAATACTTTTTCCCATTCTGTGGGTTCTATTTTTACTGTTTTGGGACAATCTTTTGATGCACATAAGAATTTAATTTTTATAAGGTCCAAATTATCTAGTTTACCTTCTGCTGTTTGTGCATCTTGGGTTATGCTTAGTAGTCTATTTATGCCATAAATTAGGATCCCTAAGTTTGCCACCTTTTGCTTTCTTCCTATATAATGTCTTTGATGTCATCCCACAACTCCTCTGGTGTTCAGTCATTAGTGTTAAATGCATCAAATCTATTCTTTAGGTGGTCTTCAAATTCAGGTAGGTTATATTAAAGATCCTACCATGGTTCTTGTGGATTTGTTTTACTTTTCTGAAGCTTTAGCTTGAATATGCATATGAGCAATTTAGAGTCTGTTCTGCAGTCAGTCCCTGGTCTGGTTCTGACTTAGGGTATTGAGATTCTCCATAGTATCTGTCCACCGAGATAGTTGGTAGAATGGTAGGATTCCTGTGTGTATCATCTGACAGGGTGCATGTGTGTATTTGCTGTTTATGTGGTTGAAAATGTATTTCCAAAATAATTTGTTGGTCTTACAAAATTCTATCATGTGATCTCAGTATCATTTCTATCAGACCAAGGTCATATTTTCTAACTCTTATCTTTCTTGTTTCCAACTCTTGCATTCCAATCACTAGTAATTATCAATGCATCTTGACTATGTGTTTGATCTATTTCAGACTGCAGAAGCTGGTAAACATGTTCAAATTCTTCATCTTTGGTATTAGTGGTGGATACATACATTTGAATAATAGCCTTATTAGTTGTTCTTCCTTATAGATGTATGTATATTTTCCTATCACTGACAGAATCGTACTTCAGGATAGATCTTGAAATTTTCTTTTTGACAAGGGATGAAACCTGGTTCCTCTTCAATTTTTCATTCCTGGCATAGTAGACCATATGTTTGTCAGATTCAAAATGGCCAATACCAGTCCATTTCAGCTCATTAATGCCTAAGTTATATATCCTTAAGGATTCTATTATAGTTTTGACAATTTCAAATTTTCTTGGATTCATATTTTGTACATTCCATGTTCCCTTCACTAATGGATGTTTGCAGCTGTTTCTTCTCATTCTGAGTCACGTCATATCAGTAAATGGAGGTGTCAAATGCTTTACTCTTGAAATGTCATTAATGTCAACTGTAGTTTGAGGAGGCAGCTCTTTTCTTGTCATATTGAGTGCTTCCCAATCTGAGGGGCTCATTTTCCAGCACTAGATCAAACAATGTCCCACTGCTGTTCATAAGGTTTTTACTGGCCAACATTTTTAGAAATAGATTGCCAAGTCCTCCATCCTATTGGATTTTGGTCTGGAAGCTCTGCTTAAACCTTTCTACCATGGATTACCTTTTCGGTATAGCTTCCAGCAACACAGCAACATGCAAACCACCATAATAGGACAAACTGAAAGATGATTAGTGGAAGCTTACATATTGGTAGTGATACAAGAAGTTCTATGCTGAGTACCAGCAACAGTGTTTGTAGCTGATTCTGGCAGCTGGTCTCTACCACTAGAACTGGATGATTAGAGAAAGGACTTTCATCTTTATGAGTTTCAGAGACATTTCAAATAATATCTTGAAAGCCTTTTTGTGTTGGCTCTACTGACAGAGGACATCAAAATGTGTTTTCAGGAATGGCAGTAGAGATCCCTTTGCTCACTAAAGACTTCATGAGAACAGTGAAGAGAGTTTTATATTTTTGTTATTTTTCTCAGCTTTTTTGCTTAGTCTGCACAAGGAAGTTCCCAGAGTGAAGAGGAAAGGGAAAAGGGTAAAAGAGATCCATGGGTAAGGACAAAGATAGTGACACGTGCTGACTGGAGCCTTCACTGAAGTCAATCCATGTGTTTAGATCAGAAGAGGCTTAGAAAAATAAGAATAGATAGTGAATTTTAGGATATTGAAGAGGAAAGAGTGGGTGAACAGTCCTACAGTGTTGCATAAGCCAAAGAATGAGATTTTAAGTATATAATTAAAAGGAAACAAAAAAGTTTTCATACTGATTTCTGTTTAGGTAACAAAATATATTAAACTCCAAAAGGAAGGATAGATATGGAGATATAAAGGGAAGCTATTCAAAGTTAAAACACACAGCTATGAGAGATAAAGAAAAAAAATGTAAAGATAAATTTCGTTAAGTTCTGAAAATTAGAACATATGAATAATATGAGGTATATTTTGGGCAAAAAATATATTAAGTTCTTACTTTAGGCTTTAGTTCAGACACTGTATTGATTACAAAAAAATAATAAAGGCTCTGAATCTTGAGGCTAGCTTATTTTATATTGTAAAAATAGACGTGTAAACAAATAATCATGATTTATTGATCAGTATGCTAAAACATAAAAATATAAATTATCACCGTCTTATTTCACAGGTAAGGAGCTCTGGGGGTACAGTGATTAAGGCATTTGGCAGTTTGAACCCCTGAGCTGTTTCACAGGAGAAAGATAAGGCAGTGTACTTTTGTAAAGATTTACCACCTTAGAGGCCCTATGAAACAGTTCTACTCTGTGCTATAGAGTTATGATCAGAATCGACTCAGTGGCCGTGGGTTTTTTTTTTTGTTGTTGTTGTTGTTTGTTTAATTTCACAAACTATTCACAGTATGCTTTGAAAGGGTGACTTCACTGGAAAACATTACTACATTTGCAAAGATATAAATGCCAGTAAGAAAACAAAAAGAACTCAGTGATTACTAGTGAATTTTTATCTTCTACTATGAACATCAAAACTTTGTTTCATTTTTACATTTCTGGGATGCATACAAGTCACCATCAATGTGATTCTAACCCATTGAGGTGACCCAGCATTTCAGAGTAGAACTCTGCCGCGGAGTGTTCAACGGCTGACTTTTGGGAAGAAGAATGCCAGACCTTTCTCCCAAAGTGAAGTCACACCTCCAAACTTCCAATTAGCCATTGATCATGTAAACTGCACTTTGATAGAATAAAATTGTTGATATCCCATCCTAGCCATGTGGGCTTTACACACTTACATAGATTCTTTGATTATTTCCCTGGAATTTTTTTTATTCATGTTATTTTAGGCTCATATTACTCTTAGGTCTCTGGATGGAGCAAGCAATTTGTACACAACTACTTACCTAAATATTCGTGGTTCAAACCCATGCAGGGGAGCCTCTGAGGAAAAACCTGGTGATCTTCTATTGTAAACATTGCAGCCTAGAAAACCCAAGGGAGTAGCTGTATTCTATAACATGCAGGGTTGCCATGGTTTAGAATTCATTCAATGCAAATTTTTGTTTGTTTGTTTGTTTGTTTTTATGGTTCATATTTATTTCTATCCTTATAAATAACTTATCTCCATGAAACTAATATTTTATAGTTCTCTGTAAATATATTTAATTCTATTGGTCCTATTGAAAATGCATGCTTCCTGTGGTATAAAGGTTGTGTGTTAACTTTGTTGGGCCATGATTATAAGTGACTTAGCAGTTATGATGTAGTTATTCTCCATCACGAGAGTGCATATAATATAATCACCTCCATGATGAAATCTGCTATGAGGAGCCAATCAATTGAAAGGAAGTTACCTTGGAGGTGTGACCTGTTTCCAGTACATATGGAAAAGCTTTGGGAAAGGTCTCTTGGTTTTTGTTCATTTTGGACCCTGCAATTGGCCCATCACTATACCTTGTTACTGGGCTTGAACTAATGGCCTGCTGTGTTTCCTGCCAATATTGGAATTGTTGCCTTCACAGTCTGTGAACCAATAATCTGCCACCTGTCAATAAGATTTGTCAGTTTTAGAAGGCAGCAGCCTGCTATATTCCCTGCTTACCTTGAATTCATGAGCCTTTGCAGCTGCCTGGGTCAGGAAAAGCCTCCAGCTTGACATATGATCCATAGACTTGAGACTTGCCAACCCTTACAACTGAGTGAGCCATTTCCTTGAGATAAATTTCTCTATCTATCTATCTATCTATTATCTATCTATCTATCTATCATTTATCTAAGTTTCATTGTGTTTGCTTCTCTACATAACCCAGCCTAAGACCATTCCTACATTTCTGTCTACTTCCAGTTAAAATTTCCAATTCAAAACATATACAGTTACAGACAAAAAAGAAAGAACAAAGTAAGTTATATGTATATCTACATAAAATGTCAGGGGTCCTGGTGGCACAAGGGTTAACTATTCTGGTGCTAATTGAAAGGTTGGTGGTTGAAATCCATCTAGCAGCTCTGAAGGAGAAGGACATGAGGATGTGCCACCATAAAGATTATAGCCTAGATGACACTATGGGACAGTTATACTTTTTTGCAAGAGGTTGCTATGAGTGGGAATCAACAACATATATAATGTAATATGCTAATAAATCAATATGCATTATCTTTTTAAATATTTCAACAACCTATAAGTTCAATATGTATGTGATTTTTTTGTTTGTTTTAGTTTTATGAATAATGAAACACAAGTTTGATAAGATGTCTAATTTGACTAATATTAAAAATTCAGCAAGCAGCAGATTGAATTTAAGATTTTAGCAAACTGCATCATAAAAGTTTACCTATTTTTCCCAATCTTAAAATTCTGTCACATAAAGTTGAGTGTATAAGAATGAATTTTTCAGGCATTGAAGAAAAATATTTGACATATATGAAAAAATATACTACATAATATTTTGAATCTTTAGCAACAACACAATTTGAGTCAGTGAAGAGAGACATTTTGTCCTGTCAGATCAAAATTTTCCATGAAAGATAATTGAAAATCCACTGCCACCTGGTTGGTTCCAACTCATAGAAACACAGTAGGATAGAGTAGCACTGCTCCATATTGTTCAAGACTTTAAAACTTTATGGAAACAGACTGCCTCATTGTTCTCCAGAGAGCAACTGGGGGGATCAAGCTACCAACCTTTTGGGTTTAATCATGTTTTTCTCTTGGTCAGATACCTCTATCTATTGCCAATGTTTATTCTAAGAGACTCTTCAACCAATACAGCCTCTCTTATTTCTATTCTTCTTACGTAAACCATATACAGCATTCCAGTCCTTCAAAGTTCCTCAACATTATCTTGAAAGATAATTAAATCTATCTTTGAGAGCAAAAGATTAGAAGAAAAAAATGTGAAGGATAAAGACATAACTTACTTAAAAAAAATACTGTGGTACTGGTATATTGGAAGAGAGATGCTTTGATAGAGGAATAGTGTAATTAGGATATGAATATAATTGGCAAATTTGTTAAAATAAAGACTGTTGTTATGTGCTGTCTAGTCAGTTCCTACTTATAGTGACCCCACGCACAACAGAACAAAATACTGCCCAATCCTATGCCATGCTCACAATGGTTGCTATGTTTGAGCACATTCTTGCAGTCACTGTATTAATCCATCTTGTTGAGAGACTTCCCCTTTTTTGTTGACCCTCTATCAAGCTCCAGGGAATGGTCCTTCCATAACATATCTAAAGTAAGCAAGACAAAATTTCACTCTCATTGCTTCTAAGCAGCATTCTGGGCATAATAAAAATAAAATTTAATAATTTTAAAAACAGATCCCACCTATACAATTTTGCTCTATTTAATCAGATGGATGGAGATTCTTATCTTGGTAAAATTATCATCTAGGATCTGCAACATGCTTAAGTTATAATGTATTGGATATTAATAACCAAAATAATGTTTATTACAATGTTAAAACTAATAGCTACCAATCACAGAAAAACTACTTTTGATAGGTACCTTTGTTAAAAATTTTTGTTCATTATCTTAACATTTTTCAAAGTTTGAGACATTTAAGTTGTTGTGCTAGGAGATGATTAAGTAGTTTATGGTCTTAATATTAAACAACACTGAATCACACAGAAGGGAAGTTAGTCCTTTTCATTTCTTTTTCTGACCTTCTTTTTGTGCATCAAAAAGAAAATCTGGCTAATACCAGAATTGCTTTATAATCTCTCCCTTTTTTAAGAAAAATAAACCCTCAGTCTCAAAACCTTCCATCGGCACAGTACCTAGTTAGGATTTAGTATCACTGCCTTGCTTTCATTGGGTTAACTTTTTGGCTATCTGGTATTTATAATGAGACATGATTGTTTTCATTATAATGGTGAAATACAATGCCCTTTTTAAAAATACACCTAATGTTTGAGAGGTGCAACTTATGGGAAATATTAAACAAATAATAATATGGAATAAAAATAAAAAAAAACCTCCTGATGTCATGATGATAATCAGGGATTTCAATTATTATGCATTAATCTCAACATACAGGCAACAGAAATCTTCACAACTAGACCCATAAGCAACATAATGATAAATGGAGAAAAGATTTACGTTGTCAAGGATTTCATTTTAATTAGATGCACAATCAACATTCATGGAAGCAGTAGTCAACAAATTAAGCAACATATTGCATTGGACAAATATGCTCCAAAGTTCTCTTAAAAGTGTTAATGAGCAAAGATGTCACTTTGAAGACTAAGCTACACTTAACCCAACCCATGGTATTTTCAATCACCTTATATCTATATGAAAGTTGGACAGTGAATAAGGAACAATACAGAAGAATTGGTACATTTGAATTGTGGTATTAGTGAAGAATATTGAGTGTACCATGGGCTGCTGGAAGAATGAACAAATCTGCCTTGCAGGAATTACAGCTAGAATGTTCCTTAAAAGTGTGAATGGCCAGACTTCATCTCCCCTAGTTTGGTTATATTGTCAGAAGGGACCAATCCCTACAGAATGATGTCAGACTGGGTAAAGTAGAGGGTGGGCAAAAAAGGGGAAAAGCCTCAGTGAGATGGATGACATAGTGACTGCAGTGATGGGCTCCAGCACGGCAATGATTGCTAACATGACAAAAGCACAGGTGGCGTTTTGTTCTCTTGTACACATGGCCACTATGAGTTGACACTGACTCAGTGGCACCTAACACACCAACCTATTTGTTCTCCCAAAACCACTAGATTAACATCTCAGCTTCACAAGTCGGGGAATTGAAGTGGAGTGACTATCTCTGGTTCTACATAGAGCTATTTGACAGATCCTAAGTCTTACAGATTCAACTTCTCAGCTAGTTTTCTTTCTTTTAGAATAATGCTTCCGTAAATTATGAAGTTATACTTCTCCTTCTTATGGATTCCACCTCAAGTTAAGTCCCCGACTTTGGCAAAATGATTATGCAATTCTTAAATTGTTATTTATAGTAAAAATATGGCATTGGTAGTAGTAAAAGTTCATTTCTTAATCTCTTTAAAGACATCTTAAATGAACTTACATTGTTAATGAAAATGATTTAACAAGAGGCCTGGCAAATGACTTAAGAGACTCATATTATTTCTTCTGAAAACTCATCCATTTCTAAAGATTATAATGCAGAAAAATAAAGAAATGAATGTGGAATTAAAGTAGAAACTCTAAATAAATCTAAGACTTTGAATTTAATAAATGACTCAGTGAAATCTATGCAATTGAAAAACCTGGGCTTGATGAGTTAGAAGAAGAAGGAGAAGACTATATTTGTATAAGTTTTGCTCTAGAATGGAATTAAATGCTACATCTTCTCAAGGTTCAGAACAAAAATCATAGACACATCTATAATCAGAGAATTGAAGTGCATAGCTTATAGTAATCAAAGAAACAGGCAGTGATATTAATACAAAAAATAAAAGAGAATTCATTTCATTTATTTAATTAACATATTTAGAAAGAATTTAATGTACAAAATAGAGAATGGTATGATACAAAAATTTTAGTTCTCTCCCTCATAAAAATTTTATTTCTCTCCTTCATAAATTGTGAGCTCTGGTAGCGTAGTGCCTAAGACACTTGACTGTTAACCAGAAGGCTGGCAGTTCAAACCCATCAGCTCCTACTCAGAAGGAAGGTTGGGCAATCTATTTCCATAGTGATACCGCCTTGGAAACCCAACTATGAGTCGGATCCAACTCAACGGCACATAACAACAACAACCCTCATAAATTTACTGATGTATATATCATTTTTTCTTAAGAAATCTAACATTTTAAAGTCCTCTAGATTTTTTCTTATAGAATTATGGAATCATGTTTAAATAGGATATTTTTAATGGATTGACTTTTACCAGTGGATTTATTTTTTTTCGTCATCTGAGACTAGCATTTTGACTCTTTTCCAGAAAATCATATAGTCCAAAAAACAGGTACCTTGTTTGTCATTGAAATTTTTTTAGACAAATTGCTTAAAAAATGACTAAAAACTCTGTTCCTATGAGCAAACTAATCTGTCCATTGGTCAATTAAAGGTGAAGAAAGAAAAACAAATTTGTTATTATATTTAATTAAATATAATAAAATATTTCACTTAAATTTTAATATTTTCACCTATGACAATATATATAGGATGCATGTTATATTATCAAATTTTGTATAAAGACTAAAGAAAGTTATGGGATATAGCTTTGCATAAGTTTAATAAACTAATAATTATTAAACCTATTTTCAAGGTATGGTAAGTCCATTGGTCAATAGAGTGGATTTACTCTATTTAAATGTATATAGTTGGTGACAGCATTACTTAATGAAGTGAAATTCCATTTATATAATGGATGCAAAATTCTGGACTTTAAAATTAATCAAAGATGACTACTGATAATCTGTAAATCTTAATACAATTCCAGTAGGAATACACATAAAAGCTCAAGGTTTTTGACAGACTAGCTCTGGTATTGTAGTGGTTAAAGTATCTGAATGCTACCAACAGGTCAGTGATTTGAACTCCAGTCATTCTGCAGAAGAAACATGAGGTAGTGTGTCTCTGTAAAGATTTACAGCCTTTGAAACCCAATAGAGGTCTCCATGAATCAGAATCAACTCAATGACAATGAGTTTGTTTGTTTTTTGAGCAGGGTGAGTGACGATCTGAAGGCTAATATGATTTCACAATATACATTGTGATGCATTTAGTAATGCATCTAATATTCAATAATGTCTGTAGTTTAAATACTGAAGTGGAGGAGAAATGTCACAAATATGCATTACTTTCCTTAAAGAGATCACTGCTAGTGTAATCTTCCAGTTAAGTTTGTAGGAATCTCAGTGTGGCACAGTGGTAAGGCTCTAGACTACTAACCTGAAGGTTGGATGTCCAAACTCAGTCAATAGCCTGGAAGAAGTGTCCTTAAAGATTACAGCCAAGAAAACCCATTGGACCAGTTCTAATTGGTAATACGTTGGCTTGCTGTGAGTTGGAACTTACTCAAGCACAATGAGTTTGGTTTGATCTAAATTATAGTCAGTATTTCCAATGGGCTCTGATCTGCTTTGGTAATGTATCTTATGCACAAGTGTAAAGATTTTATAATATGCAGCAGTATTTCAGACCCAAGTGAGACTAGAATTAGAATGAAGATTTTAATGACCAAAGAAAAATGTTTTTTGATAATAACTAAATTTGAGGCGGGAGCTCTGGTAGCATAGTGGCTAAGACACTTGCCTGCTAACCAGACGGCTGGCGGTTCAAACCCACCAGCCACTCCTCAGAAGGAAGGTTGGGCAATCCTACTTCCGTAGTGATACTGCCTTGGAAACCCAAGGAGGGGTCGCTATGAGTCGGGTTTGACTCGACGGCACATAACAACAACAACAACAACAAATTTGAGGCAAATTAGCCAACGTAATCCAAAATACACAGGGCAGAAAACTTCCACGTCATACGGAAATAATTGGTGTTTAGTTAGTTGGAATCATCAGGTCAGACAACAGGAATGAGATGTCTCACCCATGGCTTTAATTCCAAACTCTTGTTGCCATCATTTTGACACGTGATAAGCAATTTTCAGTTTTGCAACAAGCTGGTAAGATATATCTCTAGGAACACCGAAAGAGTAATTTTCTATTTAAATGGTATAGGAAATCTCTGATTACATCTGTAATTGATTAGAGGAAACAGTGTTATGATTTAGCAAGGCAGACAGGAAGAGATGAACTGCATAAAATTTAGCCACAGGTCCAAAATGTGCCACAGAAGGTTATGATTTTACATTTTAAGAGATTTCTAGGGAAATCTCCTGTGGAGTTAGAAAAATTGTTGGATAATCATAAAAAAAAATTCAGTGTTTCTCAAGTTTCATATAAGCCGTTGAATGTTGGGGAACTATGAAACAAAAGATCAATTGAAATAGAGTTAGCTTGGCTACAGAAACAAACAACTGTTGACAGACAGCTGTGATATCTTACACTGTAAGATAACTCTTAAGTGGCAGACAATGGAGGAACAATTTGTCACAGTATCTATGTTAACACTTTTTAAACACTGACAAGAATATGTTACAGTGTTGGATAGTTTTGCAGTAAGAATATTTATATTTTACTTTGAGACAATAATTATTCAAAATATCAGTATAATGGTTCCATTTTTTACCAACCAGTCCTAACTAAAAAAAAAAATATGAAGATTATTAAAGAATAAAGCTAATAGTTGCACTTTATATAAAAATGCCACAAAAATACCAAGGAAAAAGGAGGTAAGTCACAGTGCGGGAAACCATGAAAGTTTCATGTGCTAAAGAAATGAGACACTAATATTAATTTTTCTGTCATATCTTCAGAGGTTACCAAACATTGCCATTTTTTACTTTAAATTGATTATGTTTAAAGTAATTTATTTGAATTAAAGGCATTGCAGTATTTGTTAGCTATAATATAAATGTATATGTTCACAAATATATGTTAAATTATATTTATATAAGTTATAGCCATCTCCACATTTTCTACTTCCTAAAAAAAAAGCAGAATATAAAGCTTTTCTACTAAGAATATTAACCTGCCTTTTAAACAATAATCAAACAATTGACTTAATTATATGCATTCAAAATTTAAAACAAAGCCAAATAAAATGTTAATAGCTTTTAATAACCAAGACATTATATATCTAACTGATACTATACTTGCCTATTCAGAGACACAGTGCACCAAAAAGGAGAATCGGTTCAGCCTGTCTACCCTTTAATAATATGTATTACTGTTTACAGGACGCCAAATTAATTTTTCCAAAGTCATAAAGTATAAAAACAAGAAAAATGAATATAATAATACCATAGTATATTTTTTCCATTCTTACCATTTATATAGAATAATATAACTAGAGTTATTTAATATGTGGAACTTATGAAACATAATATCACTACTCTCTTAATTTGGTCTAATTATTACTAGAGCATTACCAGTGCAATTTCTATTAACCGTGGATTGGTCTATCTCATCACCTTGTGTCCCTCAAAGAGTTATCCCCTTCTTGGATCTTATTGTTTCCATTTTTTTCTTTGTTAATGTTTATTTTTATGAATTCTATACTAGGTATTTGGGAGCTCTGGTGGCATAGTGCCTAAGGCATTTGACTCCTACCCAGAAGGCTGGTGGTTCAAACCCACCAGCCACTCCTCAGAAGGCAGGTTGGGCAATCTACTTCCATAATGATACCATAGTGGAAACCCAAGGAGAAGTCACTAAGAGTCAGATCCAACTCAATGGCAAACACGACAACAACAACACCACTAGGTATTATTTGGTTTGCTTGATATTAAGCTTTATAAAACAGCATAATTTTCTAAGACTCTCAGTTTCCAGTTGTAGTTTATTTTCACATTAACTGTTCTACAATACTCTATTGAACAATCTGCCCTGATTTACATTTCATTTTTAGTTTAAGGTGTATAAGTTTGTTTCAGTTATTTGCTTTAAAGAACAAGGCTGCTAACAATTCTCTGGTGCTTATTCTTTGGTGCTGATGTTCAAGAATTACTCTAAAGTGCACATATAAAACACTGTTGAGTTATAGGATACATTAATGATCAAGTTAAAAAGGAAACATATACATTGTTGTTGTTGTCCTTTTAGTACTCAGCCAGTCAGAAAAATAAAACGTAAGTGTATTTTCATGTTTGGTTGTAGGGATTATGTACACATTGCCTCATTTTTGCCTTATCAAACATGCTATTGAAAACAATTTGAAAGTTAATAAGAGCAAGAATTTATAGAACAGGGTTTTTAGTAAAATTACAAAATAACAGAGTAAGATAAGTAGGTCATAATGAAAAAATATAAAACTAAAACTCCATGATTATAAAACTAATATTTCTTCTAAAAGCCACACAGCACAGAATAAACTTTAAAATTGTCAACTTATTAGAGAAGGGGGGAAAAAAAGGAGCTGTGGTGGTATACTGTTTGAGGCATTTGACTGATAACCAAAAGGCTTGTGTTGTGAACTCACCAATTGCTCCACAGAAGAAAGGTGATGCAGTCTGTTTCAGTCAAGCTTTACAGCTTTGGAAACCCAAAAGTGGGTACTGTGAGCTGGAATCGACTCCCTGGCAGTGTTTTCTGAGAGAAGAAAAATCTTATTATCTCAAGTAATATGAATAAAGAAAAAAGAGAATTTTAAAAAAATTATTAGAGAGAAGCTGATAGTGAATCGCAAGTTTGTCTTGTGCTAGGAAAGTTGTAGTGCAAGTATGTCAAAATGGGATATATGCACCATGTTCTTGAATTTATTGAAATTCAATAAGTATCTAAGTATAAAGGAAATATCACAACTTGAATTTAAATTAACTCAACAAATATAAAGAGGTTTCCAACAGGGAGACAAACTTGTCTGTTGGTTTGTCCTACAATGGTGACGTGTTGATGTGAGTTTTGAGGCTGGGCCACTGGTGTTTCAAACCCAGCGGGATGCACATGGTGCACAGGTATCAGCCCAGCTTACAGACTGAGACAGACTATGAAGAAGGGAGAGGCGGTCCACTTCTCAAAAAATTGGCCAAGGAAAACCTTATGAATAGCAAAGAAACACTGTTTGATACATTACTGTGCAACTTTATGAATAGTCGATGAAAGAGGGGGAGGCCTTCAACAAGATGGATTGACACAGTGGCTGTGATGATGGGCTGAAGTATAGCAAAGATCATGGAGCTGGCGCAGGCTCTTGCAGTGTTTGGTTCTGCTGTGCATGAGGTCACTATGAGTCAGAGACGACTTGACGGCAGCTAACAAGAAGAGCAACAGCAAATGTATCCATTACCCTGTTCTGGAGAGAGGGGAGCATTTGGTGAGAAATAGTGAAATCCAGGCAATTAAGTCAAGAAAACATGATGGTCACTGTAATGGCAATGAGTATTGAAACTCTGGAAGAGGCTTTAAGGGGCAGCCCACAATTGGTGCTGGGCACCAGCGGCTTTTGGAAGTGGTTTTGAGGGAAGGCTTGGAAGTGAAACTGGGAGCCAGGGGCTTTTGGAAGTAGCTTTAAAGGGCAGCCTGGAAGCAGAGCCTGGCACCGGGGAGTTTTGGAAGTGCCTTTAAGGGGTGGCCTGGAACTGGAACTGGGAGCTGGGGGGATTGAAGTAGCTTTAAGGGAGGCCAACAAGTGATCAGAGTGATTTGGAACAACCAAAAGAGATGAACTTGTCTGTCAGTTTGTTGTCCTGTGGTGGTTTATGTGTTGCTATGAGGCTGCAGGGTATGCTACCGGTGTTACAAATGCCAGCAGGTTTACCCATGGTGGACAGCTTTCAGGAGAGCTTCCAGACTAGAACAGACTTGGAAAAAGGAAGAAGACATCCACTTCTCAAAGAATTGACCAATGAAAACCTTATGAATAGCAGTGAAACACTGTCTGATATGTTACTGGAAAACTTTATGAATAGCTCTGAAACATTGTCTAATATAGTGCCAGAAGATGAGCCCTTCAGGTAGGAAGGCACTCAAAATATGACTGGGGAAGTGTTGTCTACTCAGAGTAGATCCAGCCTTAATGATATGGATGGACTTACGCTTTCAAGACCTCAATTTGCTGATGTGGCACAACTCAACAGGAGAAGAAAGAGCTGCAAACATCCATTAAAAATCAGAAAATGGAATGTAAGAAGTATGAATCTAGGAAAATTGGAAGTTGTCAAAAATGAAACCAAATGTATAAAGATCAATATCCTAGGCATTAGTGAACTGAAAGGGACTGGTTTTGGCCATTTTGAATCAGATAACCATATGACATACTATGATGAGAATGACAGATTGAAGAGGAATGGTGTGGCATTTGTCATCATGAAGAATGTTTCAAGATCTTTCCTGAAGTACAATGCTGTCAGTGATAGGATAATATCCCTATGCCTGCAAGGAAGACCAGTTTATACTACTATTATTCAAATATACACACCAACCACCAAAGCCAAAGACAAGGAAATTGATTTTTCCAACTTCTGTAGTCTGAGATTGACTGAACATGCAATCAAGAAGTGTTAATTGTCACTGGTGATTGGAATGCAAAAGTTGGAAACAAAGACGAATCACTAGTAGTTGGAAAATATGGCCTTGATGTCAGAAATACTGCTGGAGATCACATGATATAATTTGGCAAGACCAATTACTTATTGATTACAAATACCTTTTTCAATAACACAAACAGCAGCTGTACACATGGACTTCACCAGATAGAGTACACAGGAATCAGACTGACTACATCTGTGGAAAGAGGTGATGGAGAAGCTCAATACCTTCAGCCAAAAGAAGGCCAGGAGTTGATTGTGGATCAGACCATCAACTGCTGAAGATGGAGACAATTAAAACAAGTCAACGAGAGGCAAAATATGACCTTGATTATATTCCTCCTGAATTTAGAGACCATCTAAAGAATAGATCTGATGCATTGAACACCAATGACAAAAATTCAGATGAATTGTGGATGACATAAAGAAAGCAAGAGGTCATTAAAAAGACAAGAAAGTAAGAAAAGATCAGAATGGATGTCAGAAGAGACTCTGAAACACCTTGAGTGAAGAGTAGCTAAAGCAAATGGAAGAAATGACAAGATAAGAGAGTTGAACAGAAGATTTCAAAGAGCAGCTCAAGAAGACAAAACCAATTACTATAATGAAATGTGCAAAGTCCTAGAGTTAGAAAAACAAAAGGGAAGAACACACTTGACATTTCTCAAGCTGGAAGAACTAAAGACAAAATTGAAGGCTCAAGTTGCAATATTGAATGATTCTATGGGCAATATATTGAATGATGTAGGAAACCTCAAAAGAAGATGGAAGGAATGCCCAGAGTCATTGTTCCAAAAATAATTGGTTGATGTTCATCCATTTCAGGAGGTGACATATGCTCAAGAACCAATGGTACTGAAGGAAGAAGTCAAGGCTGAACTGAAGGAAATGGTGATAAACAAGGCTCCAGGGATCGACAATACACCCATTCAGATATTTCAATAAATAGATGCTGTGCTAGAGGCACTCATTTGGCTATACTAAGAGATTTGGAAGACAGCTACCTACCCAACTGACTGGAAAAGATGCATATTGATACCCATTCCAAAGAAAATTTATCCCACAGAATGTGGAAATTATTGAACATATCATGAATATGACATGCAAGTAAAATCTTACTGAACATAATTTAAAAAATGGCTGTAACAGTATATTGACAGAGAACTTCCAGAAATGCAAGGTGGATTCAGAAGATGATTTGGAACGTGGGATATCATGGTTGATGTCAGATGGATCTTGGCTAAAAGAAAAGAGTATCAGAAAGATGTACACTTATGTTTTTTTGACCATAGGAAAGCATTTGATTATGTGCATCATAACAAATTATGGATAACATTTAGAAGAATGGGAATTCCAGAACACTTACTGATACTCATCAAGAACCTATACATAGACCAGGAGGCTATTCTTTGAACAGAACAAGAGGATACCAAAAATTGATTGAATGGTTCAAAATCAAGAAAGGAGTGTGTCAGGATTGTATACTTTCACTATACTTATTCAATTTGAATGCTGAACAAATAATCCAAGAAGGTGGATAATATGAAGAAGAATGTGGCATCAGGATTGGAGGAAGATTCATTAACAGGCTGAGATACACAGATGACACAACTTTGCTTGCTGAAAGTAAAGATGACTTGAAGAACTTGCTGATGAAGATTGAAGACTACAGTCTGCAGTATGGATTACATCTCCATATGAAGAAAACAAAAATCCTTACAACTGGACCAATAAACATCTTCATGGTAAACAGAGAAAAATTTGAAGTTGTCAAAGATTTCTTATTACTTGCTTCCACAATCATCACCAATGGAAGCAGAAGTCAAGACATTCATTAGAGGAGGTGTTGCATTCAGCAAATCTGCTGCAAAAGATCTCTTTCAAGTGCTGAAGAGCAAAGAAGTCTCCTTAAAGACTAAGGTGTGCCTAACCAAAGGCATGGTATTCTCAATTGCCTCATATGCATGTGAGACCTGGACAATGAATAAGGAAGAACAAAGAGGAGTTCATACTTTTCAGTTGTGATATTGGCAATGAATGCTGAGAGTACCATGGACTGGTAAAAGAACTAACAAATCTATCCTGGAAGAAATCTACCCAGAATGCTCCTTAGAAGCAAGAATGGCCAAACTCCATCTCACCTACATTGGTCGTGTTGTCAGAAGGAACCATTCCCTGGAAAAGGATATACTTGGTGAAGTGGAAGGTCAACAGAAAAGGAGAAGGCTCTCAAGAAGATGGATTGACACAGTGGGTGTAGTAATGGGTTCATGTATAGCACAGACCACGAGGATGGCACAGGACCAGGCAGTGTTTCATTCTGTTGCACACAAGGTCGCTATGAGTTGGAGATGACTCAACAGCACATAACAACAACAATAGTAACACTGAAATATTTAAAAAGTGTGGATTGAAAAACTCTCACTTTATATCTCAGAATTGATAGTAAATAGTACAAATATTGACAATGTAAGAGTAGTAATAAAGAAACAAACCCTCTCTAAAGAAAACAAATGAATCACACTTTTAGATCATGCATAACATTGAATAATAAATAAAAACTACCTTGAAGATATAGGTGTAGTTTTGTTGTGCAATTCGGAGAAAAATGCATTATTAGACTACATATACTTTGACCAATGGAAACTTAACTTTTAACCACCAGACTAAAAAAAAAAATCATCTAGGGAGTGAAACAAACAAACAAGCAAAGGACACTGAGATACTAACAACACTGACATGATTTTCTACAGACTCTGCAAAGCGTCAGTAAAGACATCAAAACACATATTGCATTGGGCAAATCTGTTTCAAAAGACCTCTTTCAAGTGATGAAGACCAAAGATGTCTCATTGTAGACTAAGATGCGTCTAACCTAAGCTATGGTATTTTCAAATGCCTCATATGCATGTGAGAGCTGGGCGATGAATAAGGAACACCAAAGAAGACTCGATGCTTTTGAGTTGGGGTACTGGTAAAGAATGCTCAAAGTACCATGGACTGCTAAAAGAACTACCAAATCCGTCCTGGAAGAATTGCAGCCAGAATGCTCCTTGGAAGCAAGAATGGTCAGACTTTGTCTTACCTACTTTGGTCAGGTTGTCAGAAAAGACCAGTCTCTGGAAAAGGATATCATGCTTGGTAAAATGGAGAGTGAACAAAAGAGGGTATGGCCCTCAACAAGATGGACTGACATATTGGCTGCAGCAATGGGCTCAGGTATAGTAGGGATCATGAGGCTGCCACAGGACCAGGCAGTGTTTCTTTCTGTTGTACATAGGGGCGCTGGGAGTTGGAGACAACTCAATGGCACATAACAACAACTGAAATTTACAAATATAGTTCATGAAAAATTTACTGAAGCAATGTTGTTGTTTGTAATAATTTCTCTTTATATCCTCAAATAAATTCTTTAGAAAATAGCTGTGGTGTTAGAGAAATCTATCCCACCAGTCATTGAGTTGATTCGGATTCATGGTGTTCTCATGTATATCACAGTAGGACGGAGCTCCACAGAATATTCAATAGCTGGTTTTTCTGAAGTAGATTACCAGGGCTTTCTTTCAAGGCACCTCTGGGTAGGGTTGGAACCAACAAATTTTCAGTTAGCAGCCTAAATTTTTAATTGTACCACCTAGGGATGATAATATATATTTTTTATTTCAAATAAAAGTAAATTCATCCACCATACTTAAAAACTGAATTTACGGTAGTATCTGTTAGATACTGTTAGAAAAATATCACTGTCCACTTATCCATATCTCTATTTGTAACTCAAGAGATGGACAGAAAAGTGATTAGATTAGATAGATATTTATGTAAAGGTAGTAATGTTATTTTCTCATTATTGAGAATTAGGGTGATTTTATTTTTGCTTATCTATATTCTTGAAGTATTCATGTGAAATGTGTATTACATGTACCAAGATAATTTGCCATTTTCCATTATAAAATATATAAAATGGCATTGCTTGAAATTATATAAAATAAGCTCATTATATTGATATTGTGAGTCAATCTGAAGCCAGAGTTCTAGCAGCCTCCAGGAAAATCTTTAACCAGAAACCTTTTAGTGTCAGTAGTGCTAACAGAACTTTTGTAATTCTAAACACTCCTTAGGGCCTTTATCTGCCCTCCAGTCTCAGTAGGTATCAAGGAACTTCCTCCGAACTCAGCACGCATCACAAAAGCCATCCGGATTCAGCACTTATCAGAGATTTGCTCGACTCCTGAAAGTCTCCCACATATCTGAGCCGCATCCTCCCTAGATAATATTTTCCTAAGTGAACTTTGGAGCCGGGGGGAAGTTTCTTTACATCCCCCAACATCTTAGATCACTGCCCTGAATCCCTTAGCAACAACCAATCACCTGTACCCCCTCGCCCCGGTGCTGCCCTCCCCATATTGTTCCATAAATTGGAGAAAGAAACGGGGTACGGGGTCTTTTGCTTAAGCCACTGACCTGGTAAGGGCAAAGACCCTGACTTAAGTTAGCTAATAAACTGTTCTATTGCATTTGCATTGGCGTGGGTTGGCGTCTTCTTCTCTTCTGAAATTCTCCTTTACAGCCTGGGTACAACAATATTGCTAATAATGAAATGTAGAGTTTATATATTCCCAAAATACTCAGTCAAATAATCAAATATTGAATGGAAGTACACCATCCCTCAAAAAAAAAAAAAAAAAGAAATGAAACAGCAGTAAGATTGGTTACAGCGAGAATAATCTATATCTATTATTTTCGTCAATCATAAACTTGATCCTCTATGAACAACAGGAGCTATAGACTGTAACAAGTCTCAATATAGATAATATACCGACCTCATCCATGTTCATCATGCTTGGCCATGCAGCAAATCTGCTGTACTCTTTAAAACTGTGGACAGCCATTAAGTGTTTTCTGATATAATCCTTTTGCTAAAATACAAAGTAGCTGCTTCATACAAGCATAAACCTAATGACTATTTATTCACTTTAGATTCTAAAAGAGAAAGGATGCAAAGATTTTTTATCATTCCACGTTGTAACCATTGTTCCTTCATCAGTATCTGTTGTGTGTTGATTCTATTAATGATCCCACATGCTTCCATCAGAGTCAATTGGATAACTGAGGACTATTTAAACAAGGCCATTCTTCCATTACTGAGTGCTTCAGGCTCATTAATGATAATGAGTGGGAGGGCTGCTGGTCTGCATCAGAGCAAAATAGGCTTGGTGGGAAACATTCAAAGATCAACAAGAAAATTATAGCTTTTTAAAAGTTATTGTTAAAGAATTCATTCTCTCTAGGAAGCAAAAGTCAAAGCAATTAAATGGCCTATTTTTACTGGATATCAAAATACAGATACTCACCAATGGTACTACATTCAAAAGTTTAAAACAAATAGCATGGCTTTTTTATTTTTATGACACCCTGTGTGATAAAGGAAAAGGAAAATATGGTTTATTTGCCTTCATCTTCCAATCCTATTTATGTTTCTGCTTTTAATTCCATACCATATATTTTGAGCCCTAAGACATTGTTAAGCTGGGGTGAGCTTCGTTTCTGGCCTAAGGCTCTTTGATATAAGTGTTGTTTTTATTTTTACATCTAAATGTGAATTGAAAAGTCACAGATGGGGGTTAATGGATTGTGAGTCCTCACTGTATGAAGTAGAAAGCTTCTTTTAATAAGCTTCCTATTAAACATTTGCCAGTTGTCACATTTTTATGATAATTTAATCTATTTGAATGTTAATTTTACCTTAAACATTTAAACCTTGGGTTCTCAAGCAAATGCCTAAGAATCACTAGGAGTGCTACAGTGTATATGCCCAGGTCTCAAAGTCAGGGATTGTGATGTAGTAGGGCCTAAGAACAAAAAGTACCGCAGAGGAGAACTACATTTTGAGAAATACTAGTTATAGCTTGTTGATAATCTTTAATGAGTGTTTACAGGAAAAAAAAAAAAAAAAAGATTGATCATTTTATTTTCTTAAGATCCTATTTTTAGCTCCACCATTCTCTTCCTTCTTCCTTCCATACTCCTTTGGTTATGTTTACCAGCTGAAGACAACTAACACTAATGTGGCTCACATTTACTTGAAAGAAATTTTATAGTGCTTATAAAAATCAAGAACCAATAAAATCATGCATAATAATATTTGGAAGAAACAATTTAATGTTTACAGGTTTTACCTCAATCCATAAAGAAAAGTTTACCTTTTAAAAATCATTTTTGTTTATTTGGCAACAGATTTGTACTTAGGATGACCTAGACATTCACTTACCTTTCTATTTTATCATGCATGCATAGATTGCTCCATCCTGTGTTATTGTTGTAGGTAGTTGTGGTCCAGTCAGTTCCTACTCATAGCAACCCTACGAGCAATAGCAGAAGGAAAATCTGCCCAGTCCTGCACCATCCTCACAATCATTGCTATTTTTGAGTCCATTGTTTCAGCCACTGTATCAATCCATCTCATGGAAGGTCTTCCCCTTTTTCACTGACCATCTATTTACCAAGTATGAATTTCTTCCTCAGGAATAGGTCCCTCCTGATAACATGTCCAAAGTACATGAGGCAGAGTCTTACCATCCTCACTTCTAAGGATCCTTCTGGCACATTTGGTCATTCTTCTAGAGGTCCATGAAAAATTCAATATTCTCTCCAAATATCATGATTCAAAGACAGCAATTTTTTTTTTTTTTTTTTTTAAATCATCCTTATTCATTGTACTGCTTTCACAGATAAATGATGCAATTGAAAACACTATGGCTTGGGTGATGCATACCTTAGTCCTGACCCAAGCCATGGTGGGTCAGGCATCTTTGCTTTGTAACACTTCAAAGAGGTCATTTGCAACAATCTGCTGAGGCAATATATCATTTGAGTTCTTGACTGCTGCTTCCATGGATGTTGATTGTGCATCTAAGTAAATTGAAATCCTTGACAAATTCAATATATTCTCCTTTAATTTGATGTTACTCATTGGTCCAGTTGCAGGAAGTTTTGTTTAGTTTGTCTCCACCTTGTACATTCTAATCATAACTAGTAATTTCTGATACAGATTATTTATGCAAGGTCATAATCCTCATCGTGTCAGTAATTGAGTGATATTCTATATACAAAATTAACTTTTTTTCATTTTAATTTTAGAGTTTTACATTTATAGAATTTGTACAGGAAGCACAGAGATTTCCTATATACAGTCACTTGACCTGACACCCAGTTTCCTTATTATTAGCATCTTGCATTATTATGATCCATTTGTTAAAATTGATGAGCCAATATTAATACAGTTGGAAAATTTGGCCTTGGTGACAGAAATAATGCTGGAGATCACATCATAGAATTTTGCAAGATCAACGACTTATTCATTGCAAATACCATTTTTGAACAACACAAACAGCAGCTATGCACATGGACTTCACCAGATAGAGTACACAGGAGTCAGATTGACTACATCTGTGGCAAGAGGTGATGGAAAAGCTCAATATCTTCAGCCAAAACAAGGCCAGGAGCTGATTGTGGAACGGACCATCAACTGCTCATATGAAAGTTAACTTAAGGTTGAAGACAATTAAAACAACTCCACAAGAACCAAAACATGACCTTGAATATATCCCTCCTGAATTTAGAGACCATCTAAAGAATAGACTTGATGCACTGAACACCAGTGACTGAAAACCAGAATTTTGGGATGACATCAAGAACATTATCCATGAAGAAAGCAAGAGGTCATTAAAAATACAAGAAAGAAAA
>NW_006921838.1:398531-419617 GCF_000298275.1 Orycteropus afer afer
TAATGTATATAATATTAATACATTATTTAAAAAAATGCAGTAGTTTAAATTATGGTTCCCTCCTTGTGTTACACTGTTCTACTGGATTTGACAAACACATAATCTACATTTACACTACTCTGTAAAATAGTTTCACTTCCTTCAGAATGCCCTGTGTTTCACTTACTTATACCTCCGGTCTTGGTTCTCTAGCGGTACAATAACAGAAATACCACAAATGGTTGGCATTAACAAATAGGAATATATTCTCTCAAAATTTAGAAAGCTAGAAGTCCAAATTCACACTTTAGGCTTTGGGCCTGGGTGAAGGCCCCTAGACTTTGGGCTTCAGCTCTGCCTCTTGTTTTAGGTCCACAAGCACAAGCTAGAGGCTTCCTGTGATGCAGGCAGCTGCTGGCTGCTGAGGTTGATGAACTCAAGTGTGACAGATAAAATGGCCCAATCTCAAGATTGGCAGGCAACACAGCAGGCCATGGTTCATGTCTAGGAACTGGAGAGGAAGACAGCCAAGTGAAGGATCCAGATGTACCAAAAACCTAGAGACATTTTTTCAAAGCATAGCCATATATACTGGAAGCAGTCCAGACCCCGAAGGCAACACCTCTACATCTGATTAGGTGCTCACACCATGGAAGTGATGATGTTCTCATCCTGGGAAATCACTACATCCAGCTGCTAAACCACTGAAAACCACAGCCCAGACAAATTGACAATCAACCTCAACTACTACATCTCCCCTGATATTTTAGACATCATTTTTTTCTTTGTTGTTGTTAGGCTTTGTAGAGTCAATGTCAACTCAGCATCGTCCTGTGTCAGAGTAGAACTGCCCCATAGAGCTTTTGACTATGATCTTCATAGATACAGATTGCCAACTATTTTTCCCATAGAGCCACTGGATTCGTTCCAAGTGCCAGTCTTTTGGTTAGCAGCAGAGTAACTGAATATCCCACCAGGACTTCTTATTGATCTTTTTTGTGCCTCTATTAGTTTTGTCTTTTGCAAAATGTCATATAATTGAAATAATACGGTACCTTGGTTTTTCAGACTGGTTTAGCAATAAAGTTAGTGTTCCTCTATGTATGTTTTGTTGTGGTTTTGTAGCTTAATTCTTATTATCACTGAGTGATAACTCCATTATGTGGATGAATCACATGTTTGTTAATCCATTTAAGATAAGCACAAGAAAGACATCTTAGTTGTGTCCCAATTTTATCATTTACAAATAGAACTACTATAAATATTTGCATGTAGGAGTTTGTGTGATAATCAATTTTCAATTCTTTAAGGTTAAAACGTTAGACTCATGAATGGTGAATCAAATGGTAAGACAACGTTTAACTTTGTAAGAGACTGCCAGACTTTTATTCAAAGAGGCTGCACTATTTTGCATTCTTATCAGCAGTTTATCAACATTTCATGTTGCCAGTTTTAGATTTTAGGCATCATCGTTTTTGGTAATGGATGTGTAGTGCTATCTCATTATTCTTTTCATTTAAAATTCCTTGAAAACATGTAATATTGACCATCTTTTCACTGGCTTACTTATCATCTATGTATCTTACTTGGTGAAGTGTCTGTTCAGACCTTCTACCCATTTTATAGTTGGGTGGTTTTCTTCTTGCTGAGTTTTAAGTATGTGTTTCACATTTGTAAATACATTCTCCATAACTGTGGCATATTTTTTTTCATGTTTAACAGTGTCTTTCACAGAGCAGAGATTTTTACTTTTAATAAATTCCAACATACATTTTTCTTTCATGAATTCTGCTTTTGGTGTTACATGTAAAAATTCATTATCATTCCCAGGATCACCTAGATTTTCTCCTATGTTATTTTCTAGAAGTAGTATAGATTTATCTTGTATTTAGGTCTATGATCCATTTTAAGTTAATTCATGTGAAAGGTGTAAGATCTGTGTCTAATTTTTTTTTTTTCATATGAATGCCCAGTTGTTACAGCACCATTTGCTGACAAATACTATCTTTTTCCATTTAATATAGCCTCTACTCCTTTGTCAGTGATAAGTTGACTACATTTTGTGGGTGGATATCTGGGCTTTTTGATGTATTCCCTAGATCTATTTGTTTATACTTTTGCCAATATCTTGCAGTCATGTTCACTATAGTTTTACAATAATGATACTGAATAGTGTCAGTCTTCCAACTGTATTCTTAAATATCATGTTTGCTATTCTTTGTCTTTGGCCTTTCCATGTAAACTTTGCTGATTATTCATCAAACACATGCTAGAATTTTGATTGAGATTGCATTGGATATAGATAATTTTGTGAAGAAGACATATTAATATAATAGGTATTACTTTCCATGAACATGGAATATTTCTCTATTTGGTTTCTTTCATGAGTTTTGTAGTTTTCATCAATAGATCTTATACATATTTTATTAGATATATACCCAAGTAGTTTTTTAGAGATAATGTAAGTGATAGTGTATTTATAATTTTAAATTTAATTTTAAGTTCCATTTATGACATTTACTATCAGTTATTTAAATAAATTAAGTTGCTAATAATTTATATCATTGAATTGTTGGACAGTTATAATTAACTGTGATATAAAGCATATAATATAAATACTAGCAAATGACAAACAATAACCATTATCTAGAAGAATATTGCTACTGTAAAGTAATATTACTATTGTACTTATTATTATTAAAAACCATCTTATTTTTATTAAGAATATTATTGATAATATATAGAGTATTTAACACAATAAAATTCTTAAGTAAAAATTTCCCTGTTAATATGATAGGCTGATATTAACCTCTATTTTAATGAATGACTTATCATTTACAGAAAGTACTCTGCTTTTAGGACTAGACCAGGACAAATTAGGCAATGGCACATTAATGAATAAATAACAGTTAAATAAATTTAAGACAGTTATGACAGAAAACTATTTTAAAGTTCTCTTTATGTGAATTTTAAAATGACTGCAAAATGAGTTATTCTTTTGTACTCCTTAAGATGGAACATGATAGAGGCCAAACAAGAATGCAGGCAAAATAATATAAAGAAGTAAGAAAATGTGCTAGAATAGTACCTATAAGATATTAAAAGATGGAACTGGAACAAGTAGCCAAAAAAAATGCAACTTCTTGAGTGATATGTGCAGCAATTTGAAAAGAAAATTAAAAATTAATTAGAAATAATGGGAAACTGCAAAAAGGGCAGAGGCCACATCTTCTGACCTCCTCTAACCGCACAGGAGGAAGGCAGAATCACTATCAGTAGCCCAAGTCCCATTACTGTGAGGCCAGACATGCTACCTCCCTCCAGCGCTTTCATCAATCCTGACACCAACCATTCCTCCCAAAGCACCCACCACCTCTCTCCTGGGTTCGATAATTCACTGCAGTGGCCACACAGAACTCATGGATTATGGGGTTTATTAGGGAGGCACTAGGCTACAATTCAAGTTCAGGAAAAACCACTCAGTCTCTTTCCCAGCCCGCCATCTCTCAGCCAACAGTATCTCTCAGTCTGTCTCCCAGCAATGTGTGTCTCTCGTTGTCTCTTTCTCAGCAGTGCATGTCTCTCGGTGTCTCTTTTTCAGCAACATATCTTCCTCAGCCAGAAGTCAGAGAGAGACTTCTGCCTCTAGGAGGCCTCCTTTTGAGCCTGGCAGAGTGGCCAAACCAACCAATCATTACATCAGAATTCTAAGCACCTGAGAGAGAACAGGAACCTCCCAGAACATTGCTTTGTGTTGTGCCCAACAGAAATGCCCCAGGTGGGTAACTTTAGCAATCAGCAGCTCCTCAGTTGCTCCCAGCAAATTCCACCAGGAGTTTACAAAGACTTACAGGGTCCGACTCGAAGGCACATAACAACAACAACAACAACAACAATAGGTAGAAAAGCCACACTAAGTAATTTATTACAGCACAGAAACAAAAGGATTCAACCCCAAATTCCTTCAAATAGAAGTAAAATTTCCTATTAGTCAACACAAATTAAACTAGGAGCAGGCAAATTAAGAACATGTTTATATTGCAACAAGCTATTTCAATTCTTTTTTGATCTTCTGTCTGAAAAAAGTTATCAAACAAATACTTGCATGACTTTTGTGGTATTCTCTTGTTTTTGAGTATCATTAGGGATATGTGAACTTTTACATATCCTATATTTTGTACTCAATTGTTTTGCTGGTTGAATGTGCTTTAGCCTTTGGGAAACACTGGACAAAAATATTATAGGTTTATCTTATATGTTTATACTCCAGACACATAATTCAACTGTTTCTCCTGGGTTGCTCACTTTTTTGACTGTGGAACAAAACATCCCAAACTGGATGAAAACATTTGAAACAAGAGAGTGGTGGTGGTTGCAGAATATTGTGAATAAACTAAATGTCACTTAATGTGTACTTTAAAATGGTTAATTTTATGTTATGTGAATTAACTTCATTTAACAACAACAATGAAAATAGATTTGCATGCCATATAAAGGACATAGGAGTGATAAAGCAGTTCTGTTAAATAAGGCAGGACAGAAGAATTATGAAAATATATTGAATGTTCATTTATTAGGTACTGCAGTAAGAGTTTTTCATGATTAAAACTAGTAGCAAATCCTCTGAGGTCTGTCCTCATAGAGTTTAAACCTACCCAGAGGTATAGAGTAAGACAGGCCTGGTGGTCTGTTTTCAGAAAAATTACAGCTAAGAGAAGCCAATGAAGCATTTCTACTCTCACCCTTGAGATTGTCATGAATCAGAATTGACTTGATAGCAATATAGGTACACATGTTTATTATATTAAAGTAGGAGCTCTGGTAGCATAGTGCCTAAGGCACTTGACTGCTAACCAGAAGGCTGGTGGTTCAAACCCACCAGCCACTCCTCGGAAGGAAGGTTGGGCAATCTATTTCTGTAGTGATGATACTGCCTCAGCAACCCAAGGAGGGGTCGCTATGAGTCAGGTTCTACTCAACAGCACATAACAACAACAACATATTAAAGTAATGAATTTTGTACTTTGATTTGTAAACTCACTTTTGTTGTTTACCCAGCCAAAATGTGGGTATTTAAAGCCAGATGAATTTGACTGCAGAGCAATTTCATAAAAGTTATAAGAATCTGAACAGAATATATAAAATTTATGAAATGTTTTCATATTTTAAAGGCATACTATGTAGTCCTCAACCAAGAGTGAAACTGATTTAACCACAACATAGAAGATAAAATAAGAAACTATTATAATAAGTATATTTGAGTTCAACATTACTACATTAATAATAATATTTCAGAACCTTATACCATAGACATGGTCATGGAAGAGTGGAATAATCATTTCCTTTTGATATTGTAGTTATTAGTCTATTTGTAAATTTTATAATTTTGCAACTTTCCCAAAATCTATCCAGCCTAGCATTTCTTCTAGCTGCATGCTGGAACTTACTCTCTGGGAGGAAAAAGAAAAATCAGTGAATCACAAATGTATCCAACTGCTGATAATACCTTTGAGTGGAGGCTGCAAAAGGAAGGTGATTCCAAAATGGCAGTGGAAAGTGCTCCAAAGCTCAGCTCAGCAGTATGAAAAAAAAAAAATAATAAAGTAAATGAAAATGTCTGGATTTTCAGTAGCCTTGACAGATTGATAACTCAAGAAGGCCAACCTTAACAAGAGTTCTTTTACATCTTAGTTGTCTTTTTCAAGGTGGTCTGTTTTCACACTCAGTCAAATCCAAGCCAGAAGATTTTTACATACAACATGCCATGTTTGCTATTTACATATTTTGTTTTCTGACTTGATTGAAAGGTGATTTTACATGAAATGAATCACTAAATAATCCATTAATAATCCACTTACATTTTGAAAAACTTATTTGGAATTTTAATTGGCTCCCTGGCAATGAGAGCTTTAGTGGAACAATGGTTAAGGCATTAAGGTTGGTGGTTCAAAGCCACCAGCCACTCTGTGGGAGAAAGATGAGTGAGGCTCTGCTCCTCTAAAGATTTACAGCTTTGGAAACCCTATGGGGTAGTTCTACTCTGTCCTATAGTGTCACTATAAGTTGGAATGAACTCGATGGCAATGGATTTGGGTTGGTTTTGGTCTCTAGCAACCAATGAAGAATGCTAATATAAAGTTTTCTTTTTTCTACACATACTATGTTACACTATATAGTTGTACAATTTTAGTGTTATTCGACAAGACCCATTATAGCGATAGTGAATTCAACTGAAATTCTTTTGTCAAATGGTGGTTCATTTTTGTTCACGTAAAGTAAGTGTGCTTTGTGTCTGAAGATAGGCATAATGATAATGTCAACAAAATTAAAAACATGGCAGAGAGTTGGAATAATTAAAGTGACACTAAAATGTCAATAGAGAGCTCTGGTGGCACAGTTCCTAAGGCATTTGACTGCTAATCAGAAGGCTAGTGGTTCAAACCCACCAACCGCTCCTTGGAAGGAAGATTGGAAGATCTGCTTCTTCTACTTCTATAGTAATACCTCTTTGTAAACCCAAGGAGGGATCACTATGAGTCAGATCTGACTTGATGGCAATGAAAGAGAGAGAGAGAAAAAATGTCGATAATTAGATGACAATCAGAAACAAAATATTTTACAGATTGCCAATGATATTAGTCTAAGTAAAACTACTATTAATATCAACAAAATTTACCTTTAGCTACAATAAATATCTCCTGATCATACCAGGTTCGTTTTCCAAGTCATTTTGATAAAATTACCTACTTTTCCAACTGTTAGAAGACATATTTGCTCTACTATCCCCTTCATCAAATCATTGTGTCACAATTTCAAGTCTTTTCCAGCTTTTTTAGAAGACATGCTTGTTCCATTCCCCCTTTTGACAAAGTAATTTCTCAGCCACAGTTTCAAGTCTGTCATCTCACGTGCATACTCAAATTTTTCTTCAGTAATAACTCAACACTTTCCATTTTATTTTGATTCAAGAGTCTAAACCCTTCTGTCATTCTATGAACTTCCCCTTAATAAACAGAAAAATATTTAATTTTGCCTCACAAGTAGAAATTCCTATGACTTAATTCACTTAAAACGAAAGCTTATTTCCAAAATTAAAGTTAGCTTGTAAACATTACTGAAGAATTTAGTATCATTACAAGTTTTCTCAGGCAAACTGAATTCCAGTTAAGGTTATACATATCTCCAGGCTTTCCCACTTCTGGGCTTCTCTTCTGCTTGGCTGTATTTTTTCCCAGAAAGTCTTAATTTTTAAGATCCCAGACATAATTAACATTTAAGGCAACTCTTTCAGGAAAGTTTCTATAAAGAGAGGAGTTTCTTTTGTTGTTATTATTATTATTTTTTGCTTTGCCAGTATTTTATGTCTAATTTTAATGACACCTATCTTATTTCATTCTGAAATCACCCCCAATTAACTCCTGGAATACAGGAACAGAGTCATTACCATTAACCCTCTGAGTCCAATGACCGTTTTTAATTTTTAATATGCTTAAGTCATTCTACAAATAATATACAAAAGACTAAATGAGATTTAAAAAATAATACTACTGGAAACTTCAATAAGTCTGTAAAAATAGTAAAATTTTATTCTATGTTTTTATGATTTTTGATAATATCTAGGCCCTAAATGAGAAATATTTTTAACTGCAACTAACTGCTCATCAGATCTCATACAAGATCTTGAAACATATTAGATGCATCTTGAAAATACTAATTTCAAAATACAAATGCATCTTCAAGCTTATAATTTTTATTGGATCTTTTTTGCACTTGTATTGTCCACACGCAACACTTTTGAAAGTTTTGACAACTCACGTTTGTTGAAAGGAAGACAGCTGTCTTCTTTGCTCTATAATTACAAAATGTTTTCAATTTTTATTTTTATATCATTTGTTTCTCTCCAATCACATCTATATATACACCTGTTTCAAACATTTGTTCATGTATGAAGTTATCAGGAACATTTTGGTACAAAAATATCAGACATCTTTCTGGCAAAACAGGATGTTCTAATTTCTTGCCGCAAAAAAAATGCATGATGAAATACTTCTTGATGAAAGACTAACTGGATAAAAATTGTATGTTTATTTTTTTCTTATCTGTAGAAATATTACTTATGCCATGACTCTCAAGTTTGAGAAAATTAATCTAGAATATCATCATTTGAAGATCTACTGTCTGAAAATTATCTGATCAATTTCATCAATAGAATCTAGCTTGTTCTTTTTTTATTTTAATTTGCATTCATCTTCTAATTTGTGCCATCATCTATTGTTAGGTGTCATCAAGTTTTTTCTGACTCATTGAGAATTTGTGTAGAGCAGAATGAAACACTGCTCTGCTGGGAGACATCCGAACAACCGTTGCTAGGTTTGAGTCCATTGTTGGGCCACTGTGTCAATCCATCTCACCGAGTCTTTCTCTTTTTCACTTTCTGCTTTACCAAGCATGATGTGCTTCACCAAGACCTGACCCTCCTGATAACATGTCCAAAGTCCATGAGACAAAGTCTTACCATCCTCACTTCGAAGGAACATTCTGACTGCATTTCTTCCAAGACAGATTTGATCCTTCTTCTGAAAGTCCATGGTGTATTCAATATCTTTGCTAACACCATATTTCAAATGCATTAATTCTTCTGCCTTATTTCTTCTAAATTCTATTTCTGACAGTTTTATTGTTTGCTGCTGCTATGAGTAGACAATGAAAAATACCAAATTCTATATTTTATAGAATAAAAGATAAAAATAATATGTATGTGTGTATATATATATATATATATATATATATACATACATATTATTTTCCTTCAGACTTTTTTTACATCTTTCTGAAAAATAATCCAATGATTTTAAAAAACAAAATAAGAAATATTAAAAGATGATATAATAAGGATGGTTTTAATATTTCATCATTCTAAGCAATGAAATCAATCTACCATTTATTAATTTAATTAATTAATTTAATAGGGAACAATTTCTGAATACTAATAAAATAATACTTAAAATTACAAAATAAAATATTCATTGCAGAAAAAAAAATCTATGATCATATATTTTTTCTTAAATTCATAAGAGTCTAGTAGATTCATATATTGATTTAAAGATAAAATTAAGGTTATTCATTTAAAAAGTACAATTTCTCATTTTATTGAATAAAAAAAACACAAATAAAAATTTATGAATTGTAAGTCCTTATAAATAAGAACTGCTCAAGAAAAAATAATTAAATAAACAACAAACCTCAAAAGTTAAAATTCAATTTAATGGACTCTATTTTATACAGGTGGTTAATTAGGGCTTATTTAATAATTCAACACAAGTGTGTTTAAAATGCATTTAATTAATTACTTAGTGTATATATATATGTATATATATGCTTCTCTTTATTTAAAAGGAATTTGAGAATGATAGGTAGATGGTATGTTCTGATAACATTTTTAACCTAAGATATATGGACATAAATGATAAGAATTAAAGAGGAAAGAGAGGAGGGGAAATTATCAGATAGAGTAGAAAATGAAGGAGCAATGCAAATATCCTTTTTTTTAAACTTGAATTCCTGGCAGGTAATTCATTGTGAGAACTTTTGTTCCGTGTTACGAGCAGGCAGACCATCAATCTGTGTAATTGTGTCATAAAGTATTTTGGTTATGCCAACTCAGAATAGTTTGATCCTTCTTGCTGATAACCCTAGATTTCTCAGCAATGGAGATCTTTCCTGCCTGAAACAAATGTATCTGACATAGGTTTTATGACTCACAATGGTTCCAAGAACCTGTCTAGCAATAAGCTTGAAATATTTGACAAATCATACAACAATGCTTAGACTTGTGTCTGAAATAAGCTTATTTTATTTGGATTGGCTTATGCATTTAATAATGATGGTGATAATAATAATGTTAATAAAAGCTATTCCTGGAACAACTGTGTCTTCATTGATAGTGGACATTGCTTTCACCATAACACTTCAGGGGTTTAATGAATCAGTTGCTTAGCCTAGGGATGCAAGGCTACCTCTGTCTATGACTACCAAGGGTGCTTTAAAGATATGCAGAATCATTTATAAAAGAAAAGATACTCAAGTCACATTAACAAATTTTGTCTCATTTCATGTTATATTTGTCCTCAAAAAATTAGAAGGACCTTTCCCCAATAGTTGAAATATACAGGGATATCAAGCAGTCTTTGTCCTGAGTTATTTTTACTGTTAGTGGATATTTTTTTAAAGGCCAAGATGTCACTTTAAAGACCAGGGTGCATCTGTCCCAAGCCATATACAAGTTGGGCAATGAATAAGGATTGGATAAGAACTGATGCATTTGAATTATGGGATTGAAGAAGAATATTGAATATACCATGGACTGCCGGAAGACTGAATAAATGTGTCTTGGAAGAGGTACATTCAGGATGAGCCTTAAAAGCGAGGATAGGAAGACTGAATCTCACATATCTGGGACATGTTATTACAAGGGATTAGTCCCTGGAGAAGGACATCATGCTTGGTAAAGTAGAGAGAGAAAAAGATGAAGACCCTCAATGAGATTGATTGACACAGTAGCTTCAACAATGGACTCAAACATATCAATGATTATGAAAATGGCACAGGACCTCATAGTGTTTCTCCTGTTGTACATGTGTTCACTGTGAGTCAGAACCAATTCAATGGCACCTAACAACAACAGCAACATTATAAAACAAATTGCTACTGGAACAACAACCTATTTAACAATTTTCAGTCATCTCTGCCTTCTAGTATGAATTTAATCAGGTGGCAAACATTTATAGAAACTTGACAATGGCATCCCTCTCAATACAGGTTATGGGACACTTGACTTCCTTTCAGACTACATCTTGCCACATAGATGTCTGTGGTCCCAGAAGATTTTTTTGTTTTGTTTTGTTTTTTTAATGAAAAGCAGATTTCCTTTAGTTTATTATTTCTAATTATTGGACTTAAAGACCCCAAAGCCAGACTCTTGCAGCACTGGACCATAGACAGGATACGTGCAGTTCAGGTGTAGGACATGAGCACTCTTTGGAAGGGAGACTGGGCAATCCAGTTCCGTAGAGACACTGTCTCAGGAAACCCAAGGAGGGGTCGCTATAAGTTGTAATCAACTCAATGGCAGTGAGTTTGGTTTGGTTTTTATAGGGAAGAATATGCTAGGCATTTATCAAGCTAAAAGAACTGAAGAAAAAAGTCAAGCCCAGATTTGCATGATTCTGTAGGCAAAATATTGAATGACTCAATAAGGATGAAAAGAAGATGGAAGGAATACACAGAGTCATTGTACCATGAAAATTGATTGACATTCAAACATTTCAGGAGGTAGCATATGTTCATGAGTGGATGATAGTGAAGAAAAGAAGTCTTACCTGCACTGAAGGCATGGGTGAAAAAACGGCACGAGGAATCGATGAAATACCAGTTGAGGTGTTTCAAAAAACAGAGGCAGTGCTGGAAGTGCCCACTCATCTATGCCAAGAAATTTGGATGGCAGCTACCTGGCCAATCAAATGGAAGAAATCCATATTTGTGCCCATGCCATGGAAAGGTGATCCAACAGAATGAGGAAATATCAAACAGTATCATCAATACCATATACACATAATTTTTTTTTTAAGATATTTCAAAAGTGATTGCAGTAGTACATGGACAGGGAACCATCAGAAATTAAAGCCAGATTCAGAAGAGGACCTGGAATGAGAGATCATTGTAGATGTCAGATAGATTTTGGCTGAAAGCAAGGAATACCCGAAAGATGTTTACCTGTGTTTAATTGACAATGAAAAGGCATTTGATTATGTGGATCATAAGAAATTATGGGTGACATTTTGAAGGGTAGGAGTTCTAGAACATTTGGTTGTGGTCATGCAGAACCTGTACTTAGACTGAGAGACAGTCACTGGAACAAAACAAGCGGATATGAATGGTTTAAAATTAGGGAATGTATGTGTCAGAGTTGTATCCTTTTCCTCTACTTAGTCATCCTGTACACTGTGCATATAATCTGAGGTGCTGCACTATATGAAGAAGAATGTGGCATCAGGATTGTAGAAAGACTCACGAACAACCTGCATTATGTGGATGATACAGCCTAGCTTGCTGAAAGTGAAAAGGACTCCAAGAACTTACTGATGAGGTATAGGCTGCACCTCAACACAAATAAATTTAAAATCCTCACAACTGGACCAATAGGCTACATCATCATAAATGTAGAAAATATAGCAGTTATAAAGCATTTTGTTCTTTTAGGACTAAGGTGAACCTAACCTAAGCCATGGTGTTTTCAATTGCCTCCTGTGCATGTGAAAGCTGAACAATGAATAAGGAAGTCCGAAGAATGATCCCTTTGAATTATGATACTGACAAAAACTAAGGGATATACCCAGAGCTCTGGTAGCATAGTGCCTAGGGCCCTTGACTGCTAATCAGAAGGCTGTCAGTTCAAACCCACCAGCCACTCCTTGGAAGGAAGATGGGGCAATCTACTTCCATAGTGATACTGCCTCGGAAACCCAAGGGGGGTTCGCTATGAGTCGGGTCCAACTCGACGGCATATAACAACAACAGCAACAACAAGGGATATACCATGGACTGTCAGAAGAATGAACAAATGTGTCTTGGAAGAAGTATAAACAAAATCGTCCTTAGAAACAAGGATGCCCAGATTTCTTCTCATGCATTTAGGACAGGTTATCAGGAAGGATCTGTCCCTGCAGAAGGACATCATACTTAGTAAAGCAGAATCAGTAGAAATGGATTGACAATGAAATGGATTGACACAGTGACTGTAACTGGGCTCAATTATAACAATGTTGTGAAGATGAGGCAGGACTGGGCAGTGTTTTGTTATGTTGTGCATAGTTTCCCTGTGAGTTGTAACTGATTTTATGGCACTTAACAACAACAGCCTTTTGTATAATGATTAATTTTTAAACTCCTAGATGGCAGTGGTCATGTATGTCTCAACAATATCTCTAGCCTCTGAAACATATTAATGTTTAATGAAATGATAAGTGGCTGAGATGTCTAACTTTCTACTAACTGTGTGATCAGGCTTTGATAGTCTAATGTAAAGGTCAGAAAACTTTCAGTAAAAGGCCGGGTAGTAAAGATTTCAGTGACTATTGATAATATGCAAAAGTATTAACATTGCTGTGTTCTAATAGGACTTTATTTACAACGATAGACAGTGGGCTGGATTTGGCCAGTGGGGTTTAGTTTGTTAACACCTAGCTTAGATTTATTATCTGTAAATGGCTACAAAATCCAGGTCAAGATAGGATTATGTAGTAGTTATTGCTAATGGAAGGGGCCCTGGTGGTACGGCAATTAAGTACTTGATTGCTAACTGGAATGTTGGAGGTTCTAATCCACCAGCTCCTCCACAGGAGAAAGGTGTGACAGTCTGTTTCCATAAAGATCACAGCCTTAGAAACCCTACAGAGCAGTTCTACTTTGTTCTATCGAGTACTATGAGTTCTATTGGATTCAACAGCAATGGGTTTTTGGTGTAGCCAATGGAATTACACAAAAGTGATGTCTGCCACTTCCAAATCAAGAAACTAAGAAATGTAACCTTCTCTACTATTATTTCTCCTGTTAACATATAGACTATCCTGTTAAGGAAGGTTGGGCAATCCTACTTCTGTAGTGATATTGCCTTGGAAACTCAAGGAGGGGTCACTATGAGTCGGGGCCGACTCGACGGCAAACAACAACAACAACAAACTGTCGAGTCAGATCCGACTCACAGCAACCTCTCCTTGGGTTTCCAAGGCAATATCACTACAGAAGTAGATGGTCCAACCTTCGTTCCGAGGAGCAGCTAGTCGGTTTGAACTGCCAGCCTTCTGATTAGCAGTCATATGCTGTAGGCACTATGCCACCAGAGCTCCGATGGGATGGCAGGTTGTAAAAATAGAAATCTGGATCCTTGAGTCCTGCAGTGATTATTTTTATTCAAAAGAAGTAAATTTTAAAGTGTTAAGCATCTGGAATTTGATTGTATGTTCATTACAATATCTAAAATATCCCTAAATAATACAATATTCTAATAAACTCAAATCAAACCCATTGCCTTCATATTGATTCTGACTCATACTGGCCCCCATAGAGTTTCCAAGGTTATAAATCTTTACAGCAACAAATTGTCTCATCTTTTTCCCACAGAGCTACTGACGGGTTTGAATCACTAACCTTTTGGTTAACAGCCATAGCACCACCAGAGCTCCTAATATTCTAACAGTATAATTGTATTTGTAAAATGAAAAATTGTCCTCTGAAAATTTAACCCAGTTTTATCTGAGAATCTCCATAGGTGTTTCTTATTTACTCCCAAACAATCATCATGTTTATCTCATCTGGGCTCTTTTACTGGTGCGTGCTTCTTTACAAAATGTCTCAGAGACTGGTATCTTCTCATTAAGTGTCAATGCCTGGTATGGATGTAGTGTCCAGATATTCCATCACTGTCAGTGCCGATGACCACTGTGACTCTATGGTTTTCCATGATGAAGATTGATTTCTCAATGCTCTGTAAGTTACAACTGTTGTGATGCCAAAGTAATATACTAACTCTTCAGCCATTGATGATGAGGAGGACTTGTGAGGTAAGACCTGAGCCATGCTCTCTTCTCCATGTGGATATAGCAACAATCCCTTTTTCCATTTTTTAGCACATTGCCACTACTTGCGTATATTGCAGTAATTAATTTATGAGTCCATTTTGTTCAACTCATTAGTCACCTCTTATAAGATGTGTTTCAAATAAAAAAAAAAAAAAACTTAGCCTTTTAGAAACAGCAATAGATACCTTCATACACCATCTACCATAGCTTTCACAAGTATCAGCACAAAAACCACCTGCTCACAGTTACCTTAGGTAATGTACACCATCCTATGTGAATGAATCCTCATGGATATGGACATCCCATGATGCCAGTTTAGGATCAACTGTGAATCTTGCTGTCTACTGGGATTTGATATCTCAGAAATGGAACATTAAAAAAAATAAATATTAAAACATTGTGTTGGCCCTTTTTGGACATCTCTATTCAAATATATAAAACATATGAGCATATTACTTTAAACATGCTAATTTCTAAATATGTTTTACTGAATGAATCCTATGTAGTGACTCAAACAATGACACATTTACAGAAATACATGCTCACCTACTATTTGAACTTATTTTAATCAAGAGTGTTTTAATAATGCCTAGTAAGTTATGGATACTCTGTGTCAAGACAAAGTGCACATAAACCTAGTTATGATATACATACATTTCCCACAATCCATTCATTCACTATGCATTCCAAGCTAAGATCACTTGATATACTCAAACTTCCTTATTTCACACAAGAGCAAATGGAAACCTTGTTAAGTTACTTGGGCAAAATAGCTGGACTAGGGTTAGAATACCAAGTACACAAGGGGTAGTTCATTATTATTTTTACTAAACCATTCTAACTTCCTTTTATGCATGTAATCTAATCAATTGAGTCTTAGAATTCTCTAACAGAAGCACCACTCATGGCTACTCTTTACTAAAAGGAATATTACCATTTTTATTGATGGTTTAGGATTATTTAGATGCCACACATCACTCTTCTTCATGCTGAACAATAACACAGAGAGGATCAGAATTTTCTGAACATCAGATGCTTAGTTGTGTCCATCACTGTCTCATGAATTCACAGAGGATTACTCTTTTGTCAGTTTTGGAGCTAGCAGGAACTTTTCATGGTTTACATAGACCTCATTTAACCATTTTTTTTTGCAAGTCATCCCATATCATATTATACATATCAAAATCCACTCACATTACACATGATAAATTATTTATATGTGCAATTTTATGAGTCAGTTTTTGGTATTGGCATCTGGGTTATGTTTGGTAGACATACGATTATATATTTATAAAGTTTAGTTTTTTTGTTTTTTTAATGTTTTGCTGTTTTGAAACCAATACCCTTAAAAAAAAAGTCAAATGCTTTGTTCATCTTGAAAAGCAACTGGGCTCAGATTGTGCTCAAATTCAGTATAAAGCCATCTTGGTAGATTGGCATCCAACAATTCTGATAAAGAATCCATGGGAATGAATATTTTCTTCTACTCAAACAATGATCCAAGCAAGGTATGATTTCAAAGATTAGTGTAGGGAAGTCAGGGTGATAAAGCTAGAAATAAGTTAGTGTTCTGTGGTAAGGGAGCAAATATAAAGTATAAGGAATTAGGCATAGGACTAGTCTATGTGTTAAACATACTTTCCAGAAAAAACTGAGAGCAGAGAATACATATTCACTATTTTGTCCATTGTTTATAGCATTTGCCAAATACATAGATGTTGAATAAATGTAATTCATTGGATGTCATGCTGACTTGTGAATTATAAGGCACTCAGCTCCAATCTCCTTTCCCCAACATGAATATACAATTGACATCAAAGGTACCAAGTGCCTTGGGCTTGTTTCATTTAACATTGCTTCTATTTCACACTAAGTCTATTAATGTCATTCACCATGAAATCTGTGAGTAAAGGCAAGTTACATTACCTAATTGAATTTGAATTTTATCATCAGTAAAATGGGAATGATAGCTCCCTTGTACGCCATTGTGAGTTCTCAAGATAGCATACACAAAGCAACCTGAACCAGACAGGGCCAAGAGAGCAGAGAAATAATAAAGGATAGCTTTTGTTAGGGATTGAATTGTGTGTCCCCCAAAATATATGACAACTTGGCTGGACTGTGATTCTCATTGGCAGTTACAGCATGATGTAAATTGGTAGCTATTTAATCATCTTCTATAATATGATCTGAAGTTATCAGCCAATTGGTTATAAAAGATTTGATTGGTATGTGATACCTTTACTCTGAGCACAGCAGTGATCCAAGGTAAGCGTATTAGTGTGGGGTACAACACCATTACTCAGGTCACATACCTGATCACACGTAAGGTGTATTTCCCTCGGGTGTTGCCTGCATCACCTTTTATTTTAAAAGAGATGAAAGGAGAGAGAAGCAAGCTGGGGGCCCTTAGTGCTACCAAGAAAGAAGAGCCAGGTGTGGATCACATCCATTGGACCCAGAGTCCCAGTGCTGAGAACCTCCCAGACCCATGGAAAGACTGGTGCTAAGGCACATGAAGACCTCCAAAGAATGGGCCCACATGTGTTAAAAGGAGATAAGGACATCATCTCAGAATTCAGAGAGGGAAAATCCTCCCTAGCGCTGGAGCCCTGAATTTGGACATCTAGTCTCCTAATCTGTGAGCTGTTTGTTAAAGCCATTCACTTATTTCTGTTATAGCAGTGTTAGATAACTAAGTTATTATTACAACATTTTTCGAATGGGAAAATTTGGTCAATTGGAATTGAAAGTTCTCCCCTCAAATTGATTCTGCCATTGTTTCCTGACATCTGCCCACCCAGATGAAGAGCACACTTTCCCAACCTCCCTTCCTTGTAAGTGTAGCCTTGTTATTGGGTCATTGCCAATGGAAATATAACAGCACAAATAGAAGCAGCATTCAACTTAATTGATCAAAATGAAATTGCTTGCCTATAGTATGCTCTTATTTTTATTCCATGAAGGCTAGAGCATGAATTAGGTGACCATACAAATAGCACAGTGTTCTAGGGGAGGACTAAAGCAACTTTAGAGAAGGAAAATTAGGGTCGTGAGTGATGTTCCAAAAATAACCAAATCCACTGCCATCAAATAAATTCTGACTCATAGCAACACTTAAGGACAGAGTAGAATTGCCCCATAGGGTTTTCAAGGCTGTAAATCTTCATGGAAGCAGACTTTCTCCTGTAGAGTGGCTGGTAGGTTTATACCACTGACCCTTTGGTTAGCTGCTAAATACTTTAATCACTATGATACCAGAGCTCCTTGGATGAGGTTATAGAGCATAAATTCTCCATCTCCCCAAATGAAAAAGTGAAAAAAACATCTAATTATCTAAATCAACCTGTTAATTTTTTTTTTTTTTTCCCAAGGAGCTATAATTATTTGCTCATCATACTTGACTAAGAACAATACATTTCTTGGAAGTTTATAAACAGATTGAGTGGTGCTTTTTTTTCCACTTTATCCATTTTATTACTTTTCTTTTGATAGTGATAATACAGCAATGACAACAATAATACCTAGAATTTGTGAATTACAATTATATGAGAGAGACCATACTGAGTACTCTGTGTTAACTTATTTAATCTTCATAATAACTCCATATGGTGATGCTATTATCACCGTCATTTTATATATGAGAAAATTAGGGCACAGAAAATATAAGTACATTTTCAATGGTCATTTAGTTTTGAAAAAAATGGAATTAGAAAGCAGATTGCCTACGTATCTTAGCTCTTTTATTTTTAAGGTCCTCTATTTTAAAACTAAATGACCACTAGAAATATACTCAGTCTCTCTCTAAAATGAATCATTCTAATATAATTACTCTGTCATAAAATAATTTTATGCCATGGGTTTATATAATCTGAAGAGAAAGTACCTGTAAGGAATTGAGAATTTCATTATTGTTGTTTTTGTTGGGTACCACTGAGTCAATTCTAATTCATAGCAACCTTATGTACAACAGAATGAAACACAGCCTGGTCATGCATCATTCTCACAATCATTGCTATATTTGAGCCCATTATTCCAGCCTCTGTCAATCCATCTCATTGATAATCTTTCTGTTTTTTTGCTAACTCTACTTTACCAAGTGCATATATATATATTTACCTAGAGCAGGGACTGGTGCCTTCTGATGATATGACCAAGTTCAAGAGATGAAGTCTAGCCATTCTCACTTCTAAAGAACATGCTGGCTGCACTTCCAAGACAGATTTGTTCATTCTTTTGGCAGTCCACTGTATATTCAACATTCTTTGCCAACACCATAATTCAAATGCATCAATTCTTCATCGGTCTTCCTTATTCATTGTCTGGGTTTTGCATGCATATGAGGTGATTGAAAATACTATGACTTAGGTCAGATGCATCTTAGTCTTCAAAGTGATATATTTGCTCTTTAAACCTTTTCAATATTTAACAATTTCAGTGTTAGTCTTGGTATGAAAGTGAAATTTTTCCATGTCATTGCAAAAAGAGCATGAGGATGACATCTGAACTCCTCCAACCTCACAAGGAGGAATAAAGTCACCATCAACAGTCCAAGGCTTGTTCTTATGAGGCCAGATATGGCACCACCCTCTAGGCTTTTTACCAATTCTGACACCAACCCCCCCCCTCCCATGGCTGTAAAAACTTCTCTACTTGGTTTGATAATTTGTTGCATTGACCACACAGAACTCACAGACAACACTCATAATTAAGGGGGTTTATTAGCAAAGTAACAGGCTACAAATCATGTTCAGGAAAGATCTCTGGATACAGTCCTTAACCAGGACAGTCTCCCCTCTGCTATGCCCTCAGGCACACCTTTCTGTCCCTTGGCCTCTGGTCTGCCCTGTACCCTATTTGGGCAAGAGTTATAAAGCTCTTTTAGCTTTGCTGATAGGTACACCTACTTGTACCCAACTCTGCCAGCAAGTCTTCGGCCCAAGGGCACTCAGCTTTCTCTCTTTGTGGGCTGGAAAGGTTGTTACTCTGTCTTGTGCCTCTTGGTTCCACTGCCACCATGTCTCAGCTGGATGTCTCAGCCGGGCATTTCTGCTGGTACATCTCTGCAGGGGAGGTCTAGTGCAGGGATTTTGGGTTCAAGGATACACTGCACTCCAACTCCACCCTTCACTCTTGATGACAGTGAGATCCCCTCTCTGTCTCTAGGAGGGCTCATTTTAAGGCTGGAAGAGTGACAAAACTAACCAATCCCAACATCAGAGTTCTACACACCATACATTATTGGATGTGGTCCCATCCATTAATCTGGTGGGAATTACAAAGACTATGGATAGAAAAGCCATACCAAGTAATTCACTGCACCACAGTCATTCAATAATTCTTCTGGAATGACACACCTTGGCCCAAGGCAATGAGTTACTCTTCACTGTACATATTTAAAATTAGTCTGAATTACTGCTCAATGGTAACACTAAGACAGATATGAAGGGGCACATACCACATCTGTTGACACTGTCAGAGGGGTTGACACCAATATGACCCCTAGGATCTGCAGTTTCTTTGGCAACAAGTGAGCAAGTGCCACATAGGGAGGGGTGCCAAGGCAGTAGTATCCCTAAGGTTGGTGTCACCCATCACCTGTTGCAGTAACTACCCAACCACACCCTCTACACCTAACAGCCAGTGTGCAGATCACAAGACTTGGAGCCCATCATTGGAAGCAGAGGAGTGTCTTCACCGTGGACAATGGAAGAGGAAGGGAGTTGTGGAGAGTTGCAGGGGTGGTGCTAGAAAGGTCAGGCCACTTAGCTTTTGCATGAGTCTCTTGCACTCCACCCAACATGGGAGGTTTGTGGGCCAGTCCCACTCACAGTGGGGTGGAATAGGTTTGTCACCAGGTGTGACACTAGGTGATACCAACCCTAGTGATGTTGCTATGTCTGCAGTTACATTGAAGACGTGAACATTTACCAAAGGGAAAGTGAACCTGACATTTAATACTCCAAATTTCACATAAATATCAATGTTTAATTATTATCTGTGCTTGTATGAATGGACAGGGATTATAAACCTGCAGGTGCACAATACTCACCAGCTCTGCATTGGATAAAGAAAAATTAGTAGCTTTTCTTGAACTGGAAGAATAGATGTCTAAAACATTTAGCCTATTTATTAATAGGAGATGGTTTTAGAGTTTCATTTTTTTCTTTTTTACTAATAAATGTATTTTTATCACAAACATGCATTTCTTGGATTTTATGTAAGATCTATATATAATTATATACCGTATAGAATCTATAAAAAAGCAAAAGCCAAATTCACTGCCCTCGAGTCAGTTCTGATTCATAGTGACCCCCATTGGGTATTCAAGGTTGTAAATCTTTACAGAAGTAGACCGCCTCAGTTTTCTTCTGTGGATCAGCTGGTGGACTTGTACCACCAACTTTTTTTGGTTAGCAGTCAAATACCTTAACCACTACACCACCAGAGCTCCTTATAGAATAATACATA
>NW_006921838.1:419717-436999 GCF_000298275.1 Orycteropus afer afer
TAACCAGAAGGCTGGTGGTTCAAACCCACCAGCCACTCCTCAGAAGGAAGATGCGGCAATCTACTTCCGTAATGATACTGCCTTGGAAACCCAAGGAGGGGTCACTATGACTCGGGTCCGACTCAATGGCACATAACAACAACAACAACATATATGTGTGTGTGTGTGTGTATGTATATACTCACACACACACACATGATTCATTTAGATAATTCACAATTTTATTAAGAAAGCAATGAAAGGTTAGAATTCTACCTATCATTGAATTTTATATTTATTTGGGAAAATTCATGTTTGCAGTTTCGTTCAATAAAGCACATCACATATTAATACCAAGTTATTTTTTCTAACATTTCATTTTCTAAGAGTATGGTAGAGATGAGAAGAACATAGTTTACTGTTGATATACTCACACACTTGGAAGTCAGCCAAAGCCTGTAACATGAGGTTATCATCGTTCGTTTGTTTGACTGATAACCGTATCGTTACAGGTAGCATATCCATCGCCCTATAGCATTTACTTCTCAGCTGTTTATAAACTATGAGGTAGCATATGAATAACTTTGAATGCAGATACATCCATTATCATTATCTTGTAACATATGGTAATTGCTGCTTTGTCCTGTTTTTGAATACCTAATCTCAGGGCATGCTAGGAGACATTTAGAGGCTTAATAATACTGTTAGACCCACAGAAGCCAGTGACACTGGTACATTTTTCATTATTTTATCAAAGTTTAATATCTGCTGAAGTAAACGTTATACATTTATTTATTTATAAATGTGTATGTTTACTGTAGTCAGAAGATAAATTAGAGAGAAATACAAATTCACATTCTTCTTTCAAAGTATCTCCCAGTTTCAGAACAAATACTAACTTTCCATGATAAATCTTCTTAAATTATAGCCATAGAGCATAAAGAAAGCACAATGAATCAGTAAGGTCATTTGAACTTTGCCCTGATCTCCACAGACATCTTTGACCATTCAAACTGCAGTAGTCTATTTTCCAATCAAAGAGGCAAATGAGATAAAAGTAAAGATACAGATCAAAGATGACTGAAATTGCATTCCTATATATATTTGGAAATGTGAACTGTGGACAAAGTTTGAAAGTTACAGAGACCGGAATGGCTGCTTTAGTAAAGTAGCATATCGTTGAAGTTGGTTTTCTTTTCTGTAGCAGTAGAATTCTCTCCTACATACCACACCTGCTCTTTTCCCATCCACACTGAAAGGAGCTTTAATTACTTCAGCAAAGTGAAGAGCTTTCATCTCACTATTCAAAAAGATATAGAATATCTATTTATTCTTTCATATATTTATTATAGCCATACTTCTCTTCCCTAAAATACTTTTTAACATAGAAAAGAATGTCAAGTTTCTTTCATTCTGATGCTTTTTTTCAAATTTATTCTGATCAATTAAAAAATTAACAACAACAAAAAAAATCAATCTTTAGTTTTTTTAAAAAAACAAACAACATACATGCTTCCGTTGAGTCAATCCCAACTCATAGTCATTCTTTTGACTGGTGAATTTGAACCACTGACCATGCAGTTAGCAGCCAAACACTAAACCACTGTGCCACTAGGGCTCATAATACTTATTTAGGACTTTAAAGTAGAAGCTTGTATAAATCACTAATTACATAGTTTCACTTCCTGACTTTAAAAAGTGATGTAAATCTCTGTATTAAGAGATTTATTTAGACAATTATTTATAATTTTAGATTTATTGATACAACAATTTATATTAATGATACAATTATTTATGTCCTGACATTATTATGCTGTTGTTGTTGTTATGTGCTGTTGAGTTGGACCCGACTCATAGAACCCCTCTTTGGGTTTCTGAGGTGGTATAACTACCAAAGTAGATTGCCCAACCTTCCTTCCAGTGAGTGACTGGTGGGTTTGAACCACCAGCCTCTGGTTAGCAGTAAAGTACCTTAGGCACTGCGCTACCAGAGCTCCTCTTATTATGCTAGTAAAAATAAATGATTTACGTAGTTTAAATCTGATGTATTGTCTCGGTAAAGAGGGGTTTGATGGCTTCTGTAATACAAATTTTTTTCTTTAAAATGTTTAAAACATACATTTAAATTTTTAATAAATACCTCCGACTCTTTGTACAAGTTTTCTGCCTATTCATTTCTCAAGAAAATTTAATAAATTTGTGATAAGCCTTATAGAATGCTTCAGATTTTTAGCTCTTTTCATAAAACTGAAAAATCACCATCAAGTCTAAAATAAAAAATGGGTGTGTTCTGTCAACTTTCATTTTGAAAAAGATAGCCTACAACCAGATTTTAAAGTATTTACCTTTGTGCAGAAAATGTCACTTAGTCAATTCCATGATGTGGAACATATCATCTTCCTGACGATCCATTTATGTTTAATATATTCAGTTCAAGGGATCACTGGTAGTGTAGTGCCTAAGGCACTTGACTGCTAACCAAAAGGCTGGCAGTTCAAACCCACCAGCTACTCCTTGGAAGGAAGGTTGGATAATCTACTTCTGTAGTGATACCTCAGAAACCCAAAGAGGGGTCTCTATGAGTCAGGTCTGACTTGATGGCACATAACAACAACAACAGTGCTTCCAATTATCCTGGATTTGAATTCACACCAGTCCAGTCAATTTTTGCCCATTGTTGTGTAATATCTTAAACAAATGATCACAAAATCACTTGATGTCAAAATGAAACTTTCTCTCAAGTTTCTTTTCACTCTCCCTCAACTCCAGTGTAGTATGTAGATGGGAAGTCTTCAGAATGGAAGGAGTCTGAACATGGTTTCTACTACTCCTCTCAGTTAAGTCACTTCAGTTTATGACTCATTGTATGAAGAAGAATGTGTCATCAAGTTTGGAGGAAGAACCACTAACAACCTGCGATATGCAGATGACATAACCTTGCTTGCTGAAAGTGAAGATGACTTGAAGCACTTACTGAGGAAGATCCAAGAACACAGTCTTTAGTTATGGATTATATCTCAGCATAAAAAAAAAAATGAAAATCCTTACAACTAGACAACTGAGCAACATCATGATAAATGGAGAAAAAATTCAAGTTGTCAGGGATTACATTTACTTGGATTGATAATCAACACCCATGGAAGCAATAGTCAAGAAATCAAAAGACTTATTGCCTTAGGCAAATATGCTGCAAAAGACCTCTTCATAACGTGAAAGAGAAAAAATATTATTCCTTTGAACACTACGGTGCATCTCTGGTACTTTGCACCATCACCATCAGCACCATTAGTTCAAAGCTGATCCCTATGAAGTGGAGGTCAGACATGCCACCATCCTCTAACATTCTTACCAATTCTGTCACCCACTGACCCTCCCACTCTCAACTTCTCAACTTCTCTTCTGAGTTCAATAATTCATTGCAATGGCCACATGGAACTCACAGACAATGCTCATGTTTATGGGGTTTATTAGGGAAGTAACAGGTTACAATTCAGGTCCAGGAACACTTGGGATACAATTCTTTGATCAGGCCAGCCTTCCTTCAGCCATACTCACAGGCATACCTTTCTTCAGTCCTTGTCTTTTTGGGGTGTCCTCTATCCTGCTCAGGAAAGTGTTTCAGAGCTCTTTTAGTTCTGCCAGTGGGCACACCCCACTCCACCAGCAAGTCTGCCACTCACAGACACTTCATTTTCTTGCTCTGTTGGCCATCAAGCCCTCCACTCTGTCTTGTGCCAGCCTCTCAGTTCCATTGCCACCATTTCTCTAACATCATCTCAGTGTAGGGATCCCAGTTCCAAAGATGCATTCCATTCCTGGATCTTCTCTTTCTTGATGGTAGTGAGATTCCCCTTCTGCATCTAGGATGGCTCATCTTAAGCCTAGCAAGATGGCAAAACTGACCAATTCTCACATGTATTTCCATATACCTTATTTGTGCAGTCCCACCCTCATAGGGGTACCATGTATCCTATTTACATTATCAACAAAATATACAATCTCCTTGGGGGACCACCAAACCAATAAACCAAACCCACTGCCATCAAGTCAGATCCAGCTCATAGCAACCAGCAATCTCCTCCCGTAGTGATACTGCCTTGGAAACCCAAGGAGGAGTTGCTATGAGTTGGATCCGACTCGACAGCACATAGCAACAACAACACCATTACTACAGAAGTAGATTCCCAGACCTTCCTTCCAAGGAGTGGCTGGTGGGTTTGAACCACCAACCTTCTGGTTAGCAGTGAAATGCCATAGGCACTATGCCACCAGAGCTTCACAAGCACCTTATATTTGCATAGTTTCACCCAGGCATATTAAATAATTCACTGAACCCTATATGGTCATCTTCCCTTTTCACATAACACCGATTTTTGCATAGCAAACTGGTCTTTGGAACCTAACCACATAGATAAGTGAAGAATAAGGGTAATTATTTAAACAATAAATTTAAAAGATACTTTCAATCGAAAAAACAATAGATTCATATGTAAATAAACTAAATGTCAGATAAATAATTATATCCCCCAGACCACATTGTCACATACATTTGGACTTTCATCTATTTAAAGAATGTACTATTTCTGTTATCTACACTACTTAGAATGAAATATTTGAGACAAATTGATTTTTCTTTAAAAAAATTCAAAAGACAAGGTTGTCACTTAACACGTGGACAGAAAGATAAAAAATGAGAAATATTCTTATCCAAGATCACATAACTTTGTATAGTAAAATTATAGACATTTTTATATTGCTTATATGATTTTTAAAAATGTCACTTATTTTGGAGTGAAGACATACCACTAATAAAAGCACAGAGATTATATATTGATATTTAAATGATAATGGCTTTTGGATCTTATCCTTTTAATTTTTCTTATACTTCAGAAAACATTACACCATAGCTATGTGCACATCTTCATACTCCTTTGTTTTTTAAGGCACATTTGAGCCTGTTTAATTGTGTGCACATTCCCAGAGTCTAATTTTCATTTGGCATTAGATATCTGTTAGCAAGAAAGTCAATGGAGGTTGTACAGTTAAATTATAATGGCTATAGTTTAGAGTAAAAAGGCCAAAATAAAAAAAAATTTCCATTTTTTTAAGATATGGATTTTTCTAGTGCTTAGGAGATATTTAGAGAATATTGTTTTAAAATGAAATAAGCCAGAGCTGATCAATATTTAAGGTAAATAGCTTTAAATCATTTGGTGCAATTACGTTTTAAGAACAGTAAAAATAATGGAATTTAGATAGCTTAAGTACTTGTCTGTTTAAAAGCCTGGCCCTTGTATAACCAAGTATTTTACTTTAAAATCCAATAAATTGGAAGAATCTTGAACTGTTGCTTATCTCTTGCTTATAGTCCTCCTTCAAATAATTTACATGAATATATGGAAAAAAATCTGCTCATTTCATTGGCAAGATTAGGACAAGCTTAGAAATTTGAAAGAGTGTTAGAAACAAAAAGATGACTGTGCTTTGAAAGAAAAGTATAAAATGCTCATATTTACTAAATATTTTCCCTTAAAATCTGTCATGATTTTCTTTGTATAACACTGAATATTAAGGATCAAAATAACAACATATTTATTGAGTAAATTAAATTAGTCCAAAAATTTTATTGTATTTGCTGCAATTTATAATCCTAATACACTGAGAATTTACATTTTTTTTCTAGGCATTTTGCTTTCCATTGCTTCTCACATAACTCACACAACACTATTTTTGACTTTTCAGTGTTATAATTTCCATTCTGAGGTAGTGTATGGTGATGAAAATTGCTAAAGTTTGGAAGATAATAAATGGCTGAGGCACAATTTGAATCCAGGGAACTGTGACGAAAGCCTGTGTTCTTAATCTCTATTCTATAATATCTTTCACCTTTTGTATTAAATTTAAATTTGTAAACAGTATAGAAGTTTCTTCCTATCCTCAAGAAGTATGTAATTCATTTAAAGAATACACAATACAGTCTTATGATGAAAGCATTTGGCAAGAGCTACTGTTTCATGATCTGGATGGGGAACAAAGCCAAATGATAGTGGCTTACCCTTTCTGCACACAAGGCAAAGTGCCCCATAAGGCCTAAACAATGGTGTGTCCTGAACGCATCACAGATAGTGCATTAGCATCTATTCTTCTGCTCAAGCATAATGTCAAAATCACCTCTGGAAAGTGGCTGAGGGAAAGTAGCCAAACATGTTACCTCAGTTCTTCAACTTTGTAGCACACACCTCTGTGTCCTTCCAACTGCCTTCTGTTTTATAATAGTAAATACACACGTCTGGGTGTCATAGGATAAAGGGGAAAACATCATGGGAAATTTGGGATAGAAAGGAGTAGAGTAGATGACTATTCAAAGTGGTAGAAGCCATTGTAGCAAGGATGTGTTAATAATCAAAAAGAATTTATGGTGAAATATTAATCATACTCTGATTGTCATGGTACAGATTACCAGAACTCACTCCAAATAATTGGACTGGACTTTCTCAGATGAACACCCCTGTGGAGTCGACACTGATACTGTTTTAAGCACAGCTTTCTCATCAGCAAAGTGAAAAGGCATAATTATACAGCCATCTACATACATAGAGAATAAGTTACTAATTCCATGTTCAATTACTCATTTTCATGGGCAAATACCCAAATGTACACGAAATAGCCTCTAACAGATGAAGAGAGTAATTTTACAAAATATTAGAGAGAAAAGAGGAAAAACTAAAAACATAAATATATACATGATGGCCATTTTGAGTATGAGCTATAAACTTCATGCCAAGATGTTGTCATCAAATAACTTTCATCCCTCACCAAATAATTCAAGGGCTGACAGTCTATGCTATCACATGAAAAAAGTCAGGCATGTTTTAGAAGGCATCATTGTCACCTCTTCCATAAAGGAGAGAGACCCAGTCCATGGTTTTCAACTACTGTACTCCAAACACCTAAAATAATTTGGATTTAATGAATAGTGTTAGTAAATATATATGGCCTACAAGAGTTATCAATTCTAAAATTAAAAGTGTAATTATAGAACAGATACATAGTCTGATTTTTTTAAAAATATAGATATGTTACTAAGTAAAAAGTACAAATGTGCTGATTACTATTCATTTCCATGCCACACAGTACATTCTCCCAGAGAGAGGCTAAAAACAATTGGGGATATAGTTTATATATAATATATATACTGTTTTAGTTATGTTGTGCTCCTCTAACAGGAAATACCACATATGGGTGGCTTTAACAAACAGCAGTTTATTCTCTTACAGTTTTGGAGGCTAGAAGTCCAAGTTTAATGTGCCAGGCTCTAGGGACTGGGTGAAAGCCCCTCGACCTTGAGCTTCAGCTCTGTCTCTGGCACCTGGCACATTGAAGTTGGAGGCTTTCTTCACTCAGACAACTGTTGGCTGCTGAGGCTAACAAACCCAAGGTCAACAAGTAAAAAGGTACAGTCCCGATAATACCAAACTACACAGCAGACTATTGATTCAAGTCCGTTAATAGTCCCAGGATTGGCAGACAACATGGCAGACTGCTGAATGACGACTTGAATTCATGCAGGATTCAAGTGTTCCAAAAGCTGGAGACCTTCCTCAAAGTTGCTTCCTATATCCTGCAAGCAGACTACATCCCTAAAACAGCTACTCAGCTGTTCCACTAGATTCCACCATGGAGTTAATTACCAGTCACCACGGGGAATAACTACATCCACCTGCCCAGTCACTCAAAACCAGGTGCAGCCAAGTTGACACACAACCTTAATTACCACACATATATAAATATCATTTCACATGTAACATTCTATAACGTATGTTTTGCACATTAAAAATATATTATAGACCATTTTCTATCTTATTGCATGTAGATTTATCTCATTATTTAAAATAACTGGACATGTGGCTTAGGATCATAGTCTCAGGGACACTAATTTCAGTTGGCATGACATAGTCCACAAAGACAATGTTCTAGATTCTACTTTGGTAAGTACTGACTGGGATCTTAAAAGCTTTTAAGTGGCCTTCTAAGATGTAGCTATTTGTCTCTCTCTCTGTCCAGAGTAAAGAAGAGTAATGAAACTCAAAGACATAGAGAAACAAATAATCCAAAGTACTAATGGACCATGTGAATGCCAACTTCCACTACCTTGAGACCAGAACTACACGATGCCAGGGTGCCACTATTGACCACTCTAAAAGGAATTATAATGGGAAATCCCAGATAGAGTGGAAGAAAAATGTGGAATGAAACTCAAACTAAAAATCATGAAAACGATTAGACCTACTGCTCTGATAGAGACTGGTGGAACCCTTGATAACATGGCTATTAGCCACCCTTGAAGCAGGAACTTAGCTTGCTTAATTTTCAGCCAAATGATAGGCCAATAAAGTGAACAATGACACCAAGAAGGTATGCACTCATGAGAACAATCAACCATATAAGATCAAAAGGTCACCATTTGCCACCACTCATCTGTCAGTTTGTTGTACTGTGGTGGCTTACATGTTAATATAAGGCTGGAAGCTATGCTACCAGTATTTCATATACCAGCATGGCCATCCATGGTGGACAAGTTTCAATGGAGCTTCCAGACAAAGACAAACTGGAAAAAAGGACAGGCCCATCCACTTCTGGAAAAAAAAAAAAAAAAAAAACCTGGCCTGTGTAAAACTTATGAACAGCAGTGAAACACTGTCTGATATAGTGCCCAAAGATGAGTACCTCAGGTTGGAAGACCTACCCATGGTAAAGTTGACCTTAACGACCCAGTGGCTGCAATGATTGGCTCAAGCATAACAAGGATTATGAGGCTGACACATGACTGGGCAGTGTTTCATTCTGTTGTACAGAGAGTCACTATGAGTCAGAGCCAACTTGACAGCAACTAACAACAAAGCTAAGAAGGCAGTAAGAGATAGTAAAGAAGGATGAAGGGAAACAGTAAACATAGGGGAAAGTAGGAAGAGTGCTGTTACATTTTGGGGATTGTAATTAATGTCACACACAAAAAACGTGTGTGAATTGTTGAATGGTAAACAAATTCTCTTTGTAGACTTTCACACAAATCACAATAAAAGATAAAAAAGAAAGAAAGAAAAAAATAAAAAAGAACAACATACCATTGGGCCAGATACTTAGAATAAATTCACCTAGACTAATGCTACTATTTCTCTTTCAAAAGAAAAAAATTAAAAATAAAGCAGATAATTATTATATTTATATATATGTTGAAAGTATTTTTAACCAGTCCCCCACTGATATTTTTTTCTTTCCCTTTATGTTACAGAAAGATAATATAGACTTTTAATTCTCTCTCTCTCTCTCACACACACACACAAACCCACACACAGACATATATTTACCACACCCACTGCCATCAAGTTGCTTCCAACTCATAGTGACCCCCGTTAGTTTTCTAAGGATGTAAATCTTTATGGAAGTAGATTGCCTCATCTTCCTCCCACAAAGCAGCTAGTGGATTTGAACCACTGACCTTCTGGTTGACAACCAAATATCTTATCCAATATGTCATCAGTGTTCCATATATATAATGTAACTGAGGGATGTGGTTAGGTGTTGCTGAGTCAATTTCTATTGTTTGTTGTTGTTGTTATGTGCCATCAAGTCGGAGCTGACGCATAGCGACTCCTACTTGGGTTTCTGAGGTAGTATCACTATGGTAGTAGATTGCCCCATCTTCCTTCCAAGGAGTGGCTGGTGGGTTTGAACCACCAGCCTTCTGATTAGCAGTCAAGTGCCCTAGGCACTACGCTACCAGAGCTCCCAGTTTCTATCGTAGTAACCCTATATACAACAGAATGAAACACTGCCCAATCCTGCACAATCCTCACAATCATTGCCATTCTTGAACCCAACATTGCAGCCACTGTGTCAATTCATCATGTTGAGAGGCTTTCCCTGTTTTGCTGAGACTTTACTTTATCTGTGACAAATAAAAGGCCTGAACAGATGATTTCAAAGGACAGCTCAAGAAGACAAATAAAGTATTATAATAAAATGTGCAAAGACCTGGAATTAGAAAACCAAAAGCAAAGAACAAATTTGGCATTTCTCAAACTGAAAGAAATGAAAAAAGAAAATCATACCTTGCATTGCAAAATGGTAAGATTTTAAAGGCAAAATATTGAAGAATGAAGGAAGCATCAAAAGAAGATGGAAGAAATACACAGACTTACTGTTAAAAAACAAACAAGTGGTCAACATTCAACCATTTCAGAAGGTAACATATGATCAACAACCTATGGTATTACAGAAAGAAGTCCACATTACACTAATGGAATGGGCTGGAGGAATTGACTGAATACTCATTGAGATGTTTCAACAAACGAATGCAGTACTGGAGGCACTCACCTGTTTACGCCAAGAAATGTGGAAGACAGCTACCTGGCTAACTAACTGGAAGAGATCCATATTTATGCCCATTCCAAAGATAGTTGACCCAATACGATGAAATTACTGAGCATCATCATTAATAGTACATGCAAGTAATATTTTGCTATAGATAATTCTAAAATGGTTGCAGCAGTATATTGTTGGGGAACTGCCAGAAATTCGAGCCAGATTCAGAAGAGGGTGTGGAATGATGGGTATCTTTGCTGATGTCAGATGAAGCTTGGTTGAAAAAAAAAAAAAAAAATCAGAAAGATGTTTACTTGTGTTTTATTGACAATGCAAAGACATTTGACTAATTTCATCTTTGTGAGGTTAATTGTTGATATTTACAAAGTGACTCTGAAATTTCTTTTGGATCAGCTTTTGAGGAGTAATATTTTGTAGGTGCCATGATTGTTTTGTTATTATTAATCATGCCATCCTTTTAATCATGAGCACAAATAGGATCATTATGGTCATGGGTGATGATGATGTGTTTATACAATAATTAGGAAGTGGCCTCTTAGTTGTTAATATAAGTTCGGACATTTCTCTTTAGTTTTTTCTCTCTTTAGAACCCCTTTGTTTTGATTGGAGGGTATTTTAATTACAATTGTCTCAAAGGGCTTCTAAGAGGTAGACCACTAAGGGCCATTTTTAATTTTGGTTCCAGAAGAAGTCAAGAATCCCTTCTACTCCCATAATGTATCATACTTATGAATTACCCAAATCCATACCTAGACATCTAAAAAACATTTATTACATTGCAAGCAGAAGCCAGTTTGCAAGCGCTTGTGAGAATGATGACAAGTGACTTCAGGAAGAGCACCACTTTCAAGGAACTCTGTGGAGGATGTCACAGCATATCCTCCTTGTTAACGAGAGCTGGCAGGTCAAGGTTTGAAACAGCAACCATCAATAAACAGAACTAATTCAGGATTTGATAATGATGTTTCTTGTAGATCTAGCCTAGCAGACAAAAGTTGTTCAATAATATGTAAACAATCATGAGGCAGGTTGTCATCATAATTAAGTAGAGGCAATAACACAGGTAGATTCAGAGAGGTTACCATATGTTATTAAATAGTAAAAGTGGCCAAAAGGAAAACTTCATATGAAGTCAGCCTGCTGGCTGAAATATGTTGAGTTAATAGGAGTTCTGGTAGCATAGTGGCTAAAGCACTTGACTGCTAACCAGAAGGCTGGCGGTTCAAACCCACCAGCCACTCCTCGGAAGGAAGGCTCAGAAACCCAAGGAGGGATCGCTATGAGTTGGGGCTGACTCGACGGCACATAACAACAACAACAACAATGTTGAATTAGAATTTTTTTCTCTGTGGAGAACATAAATGTTAAAAAAAAAAAAAAATCCTTAAAACTGTATCTGCCATGGTTTCAAGTAATCTAGCAGTTACAGTGACTTCTCTAAGGCAAGGGGAATAATCCCTAGCAATGGGTTTTAAGTTAATGCTGTAATAGCCATTCAGAAGGAAGATTGGGCAATCTGCTTCCCTCTTATCTTGTGTCATTGGGGTGGGGAGGAGTGGTCAGCACAAAGCACTCAGAAACCCAAGGAGGGTTCACTGTGAGTCGTATCTGATGCAATGGCAGTGAGTTTGTTTTTTTGGTTTGGAAATAGCCGTTGGGCTTATGTTGTCCTTTGTGTTTTTGAGTGAGGACTCCTAGAGCATTGCCAGAGTCTCATGAATAAAAATAAAAAATAAAAATAAAAATTATAATTAGGAAACCCTAGAGTAGGAGTGTTAATTAATACTTCTTCAGTTGAGTGATGGCCATTTGGTCTTCCTCGGAAAGTTGCAAGGGGTCAGGCTCTGAACTCTTCAAACAGTGAGAAAGAGGTTGGGCCAGCAAATAAGTTTATATATCCACATTTTGCAATAGTTGGAGAGTTCCTGAAATACTCTTAACTGTTTCTTGGTAGTAGGGACAGGATAAGCTAAGATAGCTTAGTGCCTAAGGCACTTGACTGCTAACCAGGAGGCTGGAGTTTCAAATCCACCAGCCACTCCTCGGAAGGAAGGTCAGGCAATCTACTTCTGTAGTGATACTGCCTCGGAAATCCAAGGAGGGGTCGCTATGCATTGGGTCCAACTCGACGGCACATAACAACAACATACTGACTCCTTTTGCTGATAGTATATATCTCAAGCACTTAACAGAAGATTGGGTTAATTGTCATTTTTCTTTGGAGGCTCATGACCTACTCTGGCCAAATGTTGTAACAACAGGATATTATTTATAAGATGTGCCTGTTGAGAATTAGAACAGACCAGTAAATAATAGATATACTGCAATAATGTAGACTTTCTGTATGTCCAATGAGACAAAAAGAAAGACCGGCTTTTTTGTTGTCTTGATCAAGGGTTATGAAGGCCATCCTGGGTAATGTGTTTGTTATATTCTTTTAAATACCAGGCCTAGGTGTTAGAAGGATGTTTCGTGTTATGCACTTGATGTTCCTTGCATCCTGTCTCCAGGAGCATACACACAGAGAGTCAAGCTTCTGCAATCGCCACTGGAGACCTGGGAATAATGTAGGGCTCCCAGGTACCTGTGCTGCAGACCAGAGAGGAGGAGGGAAAGTTGTTTTCTGCCAACACCAGCAGTCATGGTGGGGAAGTCATGGGAAAATTTTTCTGAGGGACAAGGGCAGTGGGGAGAGGGCACAGTTGTCCTCCTATGATACTGTTTGGTATAACAGCTGGACCAAATGTAGAAGGACTGGGCCACTACGACCCCATCAGGATTCCAGCCCTGAACTGGGACTGATGCCTGATGATTCTCCTTCCTATTACCCACAGCTGCCTCCTGCCTGGGCTGCTTGTCATGCTCACACACAGGACTTGGATTAGTAGACTCTGTAGCATCTGCATCCTCCACACCAGCTACATGGATGCTGGGGTCAAGCACAGCCAGCCCATGACAGTCTCACTGGGGCCAGGGCTGATCACGCTGATCACCAATCACTGCCAGCACCAGGAGGAAGAGGAGGAGTTCCTACCACCTCTAGTCATGGCAACCACTGCTTGGGCTTGAGTCATCATGCTGAACATGTCTATCTAGCTATCCCGTCTTATCCTTAGTCATTGGGGTGGGGAGGATTGGTCAGCACACACCACTCTCACTGCCTCCTTCCTTTCTGCTCACAGAATGTCATTGCCTACACTGTTAGTTTCCAGCCGGAACCCATACAAGTTGTTGAAGCACATTCTTTCCGAAGCTCATGCCCTTGGTCCAATAGCAGGTCAGTTGGGAGGCAGGACAAAGGGTATATACACTTACCTACTCTGATTAAAATATTTATTAAATGATATAAGTCTGCTGGACCAGGTTCACAAGTTTCAGTTAAAATCTTAAATTATTGGGTGAACTTATGGGTATTTTTAAGAGGATCAGGGAATTCATTTACAACTATGTAAATAAAGTTCTACATTGGACCAAAGAGTAAACATGACATGAGAATTTCTGAGCCTCTTCCAGATATCTTACTTTTAAAGGCATTTAAAAATGGAATTTTCTTCTTCTAAACATTTTCTATGGTAGTATGGGAGTTTATATAAGGTATTATTGGGGGATAGGAAGGTAATGGTAGGTAAAGAGGAATGGCTGCCAGAGGGGCAGAAACAGGTGTAGGGAGCTGAATGACAGAGGGTGAGGGGAGACTAAATCCACCAGGGACTCTGCCCTTTTGGGAAAGAGAGGGTATAGGATCTATTGCCAGGTGTGTAGTAAGTGGTTACATAGCTTTCATATTTTAATTCTTTAATTTGCTTAGCTTGTTTTGAAATGTTCTCCTGCATGGAGGTAAATTTATCATTTCAATTTGTTTTAGATGCTTCCAAGTAACTTGAAAAGAATGGTTCCCATTAGGGTTTGTTTGATAGGGGCACCTTAGCTTCTAATGTACTGTACAGAAAGATTAATTAAATCAAACAACCCTGAAAATGGCCCTTGGTCTTTTAAGTTCCCTTTAGTAAGTGCATTCAAGTGGCCTAAGTACAAGATTAAACTGGGGCCATAATGCTTATTCATAAAAGCTGGTAAAGTCCCAAATGGGGCTCCTACTTGGATGTGGCATTCCAAATCTCACTGAGAAACTTACACATTTTAAACATCTAAGCAGGAAGTTTATGGTGTACCAGAAAGAAAAGGGGATTTAGTAAAATAATCTGGTCACTAGATGGCAACCCTACCAAACTAAATTTTGAAATGAACCCAGCAGGAGGCTCGGGGGATGAGTAGAAAAATGAAAGTACTATGAAAAGATAGACAATAAATCTCTCAGTCACCTTTGCAACACAGCAGAGCCATGGGTTTCAAGAGGGCTTATCTTAAACCACCCCTGATATGTCAGTAGATGGACTACACACAATGTACTCACTCTGGGTTCAAAGGGGCTGCGTTTTTGAGACATGGAGGAAAGCAGAAGGTAACTCTCTTCCAAATCCTGCCAACTACGCCACAATAATGTCTTAGCGTAATGACATGTACTCAGATAAAAATAAAATCAAGATAGTTATTAAAATAAAGAGACAGGATGAACTTGCAGGACATTATGCTGAGTGAAATAAGTCAATCACAAAAGGACAAATATTATATTAGTCCAATATTGTAAAAGTTAAGGAAAGGTTTATCTATTGAAGGAAATTTTCTTTGTTGGTTACCAGGGGTTGGAGGGGAGGGAGGGAAGGCTGTTATATACATAGAGATAAGTATTGATTTGGGTGAAGAGAAAGGCAATGTACCAAATGTGAGTGACAATATGGCACCATTGAGGATGAGAAAGACATAGAGAGGTACATGGGAGATACAGACAACAAATATGGACCCTTTTGCACATACAGTACTGAGTTGTCAGTGAAGGCAAACATGGGTATATGGGTGGATAGATGGGTGGACAGGCTAAACGATTAGGTATGTCTATGAAATGGGGAGTGTATCCAAGAACATATATAGGGTTAGTAGACAATGGTCCTATAAGTTTATGTGAATGATCGGAATTCCCAGGTGTATAGTAGAGTTGACAAGGGGCAAGGTTGTGGTCACTGCTTGGTTACAGCCAGCTACCCAGAGGGACCGAGTAGTTGAACCTGCGGGCTTGGGACCATAGTCGCAGGGGTCATCAAGCTCAATTGGCATAACATACTATACAAAATATTGTTCCACCTCCTACTTTGGTGAGTAATGACTGAGATCTTAAAAGCTAGCAAGCTGCCATCTAGATGCAATGATGGGTCTCTCCTCGTTCAGAGCAAAGAAGAATGAACAAAACCAAAAAATAAATAAACAAATAAATAAATAAAGAGGCAGTTCAAGCTGGGAAGACATGAGTTCCTAGAATGAAATCCAGCAATTTAAAATGGCAAAGCTGTGGGGATATTTTATTAGGAGAGTACAAATAACTAGAAGTACACTACTTGATTGATACTTCCAAAAGTAGGTCATCACATAGCAAGAAGTATACTACTTGATTGACAGTTAGAAAACATAGATCATCACTAATCAGGACTTCATACTGTGGGAGCTCATAAGGCAGGACTCCTTGTCGTGAGGGAGTAGTCATCAGATAACTGCATCGTAATGACCAGATATTCCTTCCTTAAAAACAGACTATTGGAACAGATCTTTTGAGGTATTTGTATATGAGGTTTAGACAAGGGCAGATGCCAAAGTCTCCTCTAAGAGACACTATTTTTACATCCTTAACTTTATCATAGAGGAAAAACATTTTCTTCATTACATGATTTAAGTCTTCATAACAACCAACCAACCAAACTCACTCCTGTTGAGTCAGTTCTGACTCATAGTGACCCCTGTTTGAATTTCCAAGGCAGTATTTCTACAGAAGTAGATTGCCCAGTCTTTCTTCTGAGAAGTGGCTGGTGGGTTTGAACCACCAGCCTTCCGGTTAGCAGTCAAATGCCTTAGGCACTATGCCACCAGAGAAATGCCTGTTGCTTGGGTGAAAACATGACTAACAAACAGGAATTGAACTGAGACTTTGAACCATCTCTTTCAGATTTTACTAGATACCTCAATTTTACAATCTCTTACTATATATATATATATGTGAATTTCTGCTATATGCACAAGTACAACAATCATTATAATTTTCAAAAGCTTTTGCCCTGATGGCATAGTGCCTAATGCATTTGATTGCTAAGCAGAAGGCTGATGGTTCAAACCCACCAGCTACTCCTCAGAAGGAAGACTTGGCTATCTACTTCCATAGAGATACTGCCTCAGAAACCCAAGGAGGGGTTGCTATGAGTCAGAATCTACTGGACAGCAATGAGTTTGTTTGTTTATTTGTTTGTTTGTTTGAATTGCCTAACCTTCCTTCCAAGCAATGACTGGTGAGTTTGAACCACCAGACTTCTAGTTAGTAGTCAAATGCTTTAGTCACTATGGTACCAGAACTCCTAATAAAAACATACCTTGTTTTATTCCATGTTACTGTATTATGTTTTGCAGATATTACATATTTTTACAAACTAAAGTATTTTGGCAACTTTCATTGTGCAAGTCTATTGGCATCATTGTTCCAACACCATGTGCTCATTTCATGTCTCTGTCTTATATTTTAGTGATTCTCACAGTATTTCAATCTTTTTCATAATGCTATTTCATCATCAATAAACTAGACTATAGTGTATACATAACTTTAATGTGAACTGGGAAACCAAAAAACTTCTATGACTCACTTTAATGCAATATTTGCTTTATTGTGAGGGTCTGGAACCAAACCCATGACATATTTGAGATACATGTGTAATCCAATCTCTCATTTTTTACTGTGGGTTTACAGGGGCATATTAGGGGAATGGGATAAAGGGATATTTTAAATAAGTATATTGAGCTCTACCACCTCATGGCAATTTCAA
>NW_006921838.1:437234-439302 GCF_000298275.1 Orycteropus afer afer
TTGTTTTGACACTTAGTGAGCCCATGTATAATAGGAAAAAACAAAACAAACAAACAAAAAAACAACACTACCAGGTCTTGCCCATCCTCACAATTGTTGTTACATTTTAGCTCATTGTTGCAGCCTTTGTGTCAATCCACCTTGTGAGGGTCTTCTTTTTCACTGACCTTTTAGTTTACCAAGCCTCCTGTTCTTCTCCAGGGACTGAGCCCTCCTGAGAACATGTCCAAATTATGAGAGATGCAATCTCACCATCCTCACTTCTAAGGATCTTTCTGGCTATATTTCTTCCAAGACAGATTTATTTGTTCCTCTGGCAATATATGATATCTGTGTGTGTGTGTGTGTGTGTATATTTATATGTATTTATATATATGTGTGTGGGTTTTGGTTACCTAGTGCTGCTCTGACATGAATGTACCACAAATGGAAAGGCTCAAACAAACAGGAGTTTATTCTCTTATAGTTTGGAGGCTCTGAGTTCAAAGTGCCAGGCTCTAGGGGCTGGGTAAAAGCTCCTCAACCTTGGGCTTCAGCTCTGCCTCCTGCTCCCAGTCCACCAAAGCTGGAGGCTTTTCTTCACTCAGACAGCTGCTGGCTGCTGAGGCTGACAAACTCAAGGTCGACAAGTGAAAAGGCACAGTCCCAATGTTACCAAACAACATGGCAAGCCATCAGTTGAAGTCCACTGAAAGTCCCAAGATTGGCAGAGCATGGCAGGCTGCTGAACAATGACAAGGCTACATGCAGGGTTCAAGCATGCTATAAGCTAGAGACCATTCTCAAAGCTGCTTCTTATGTACGGGAAGCAGACCACATCCCTAAGGCAGCTACTCAGCTGCTCCAATACATCCCACCATCGAGTTAATTATCAATCTTCCCATGGGGAATAACTAGATCCAGCTGCCCAACCTCTCAACAAGGCCTAGCCAAGTTGATACACAAATGTAACTACCACAAAGAATCTCAGTAAAGAGTTTTAAGTAAGTGTTTCATAAACTGCCTCATAGATATATCCTTTCACTTAGATGATGAAAATAGATACCTGGCATATTGCTACACAGATTAAAAAAAAAAAAAAAAAGTTTGCTTTTCAAAGGCCAGCGTGTTTGAAATTTACAGCTTGTCTATAAATTCTAGAGATTGACTCTATCCCAACCCACATCCCCCATCTAAAGTGTCAGCAGTTCAGATAATTTTTTTATTCTGTAAATCTACACTTTCTATTAAGTTGGTTATTCCAAAGACTACACTTGGGGAGCATGTTTGAGCATCATATATGGTTGCATGGCTAACGTTATGCTTTTTGATAAATTGTATGAGTATTAAAGTTAGCACTTGTCATTAGTCCTTCTCATCTGTCTTAATTTTAAGTTGGTTCCAAACTCTGGAAGGATAACTGTTACTTTCTATTTCTTTTCAAGCTATTGAATTTTTCCATGCTTTAGGAAGTTGATGCTAACAGAGGAATAGAGCTCAGTTTTAAAGAGAAATAAATTAGATATAATGAAACCACATGGAAGATGACTGCACCAGAGAAGCCACTGTGAGGGTAGAAAGAAATGAAAAGTTATGAAACTTGTTGCAGGTTAAAGTAAGCATTCATTTAAGCAATCATATTGGAACTGCAATGGATTAAAAACTGTTTTTACAATTTGCGAAGGTGTCCAGAGCCTTAAACAATTCACACTTAAATCCAGAGTACTCTGAATCATTGGCATGGACTCTAATAAAAAATATCTCAAGTAGGGTTTTTTGTTTGCTTGATGGTTTTTGCTTGTTTTCATTGGATGTAAGGAGAAGTAGAAAAGAAGGTGAAGGGAAGCCATTATATAAGTGAATCAAACTTGGCTTCTCTGTATTAGGGCCATGGTGCTTACTTCTTCAGAGTAAGCTAAGTTCCATTCACTACCCCCGCCCCCAAAAAAAAGTCTTGGCACCAAATGGAAATTTTTTCTTAAGGAGCTCTGTTAGTGTAGTTGTTGTTGTTGTTGTTGTTATTTGCTGTCGAGTCGGCCCCGACTCATAGCGACCCCTCCTTGGGTTTCCGAGGCAGTATCACTACGGA
>NW_006921838.1:440022-443375 GCF_000298275.1 Orycteropus afer afer
GAATAGTTTGCCAAACCCCTTTTTTGCCTGACAAGTCAAATAAATATAATATCAGGTTCTGAACATCAGGGAGAGTGCAAAGGAGAATCATATTAATTAATTAATTAATTAATAAGTGCTTACACTTTCATATACACCACTGCTCTAAATTGGTATTATAATTATTCTGTTTTCACAAAGAGTTTCATTGCATTTGTCATGTGGGCAGAGCATTATAAAGCTGTGGTTGGACTGAGAAATTTTGAACAGAAATGAAATTAAATTTTATTTGGCATGCAGTACTGGGGACTTTCTATATGTTATTGCATTTAATTACATAATGAGGCATTATCATCACCATATTAAAGGTAATGAAACAGGCTCAGTGTTATTAAATAAATTGTCCAAGCTCACAAGCTACTCATATGAACATAAAGTCCTGACTCCTTAAAAATACCAGTACTATGAGTGATTGGATCAAATCGCGAATTTCTTTTTAGAAATTCTTTCTTTATTTTCCTCAACTGTTAACAGTGTATAACACTCGATTTCATTTGAAACTTCCAGCAACTATTTTCAGAGAGATGAGTCTAAGTATTTCAATCAAGTTGCCTCCACTAGAATTATGGAACTACCAGAATATGTCTAGATTTTGAAGGCAAATTTCTGTGATATTTCACAATAATGTAAAGTAATTTAGAGATAATTTTTCTTATGCCAATAATGGCCTTTCTGCATTGAAATGATAGGCTTTAGAACTAAAAAAGACATCACAGATTTTCTAATACAGTTGCTAATCAAATATTTAACTTACTCCATAACATGTCTGCCCTCCCTACCTTTGCTGACAATTTATAACTACTGGAAGCAATACGATGCATTTTTGTCTACCAATTTTTTATTCTATATTCTTCCATTTTCTGCACTCCCACTCAATGATGCCCACAATGAACTCAGGAAGGCTAGAAGAAGGAAGATAAGATTCTCCCAAGCATAGAGCCATCCTGAAAGAATGCCCTTGAGCGTGGGTATATGCAATGGGAAATGCAAACCTTCGAAACCACCTAGATGTGCAAGTAGGGTTTGGAGGCACCTGGAAGGTATTTCCCAGAGCCTGAAAACCACTAGTTTTCCTTCTCCTACTGGCCTTCAGACTGATGCATAAAGACATGTCTGGGAATGGACTCTGGGGCATCTCATCCCTTCCCACAGACTGCTGCTCAACCATGGAAAACAGATAAGAGACCTCAAGTATCTTTAAACACCTGTAGCTGGTATGGCATAGAGGCTTATCTCACCCTCACCCTTATCCCCAAGACAAGGCCTCTGGGTGTCATCTGAAAATATCAGGCTGTTGCCATCCTGAAGTGAGAATGGCTATGCCACCCCTGGAGCACACTTGCCAGACCCTGATCTTCCTTGCATTTGCACACATGTTCCAACACTGGAGAACACTGGCAGAATGTTCACTTTATGCTGCCCTCTAACTAGACTAGTTGCTCCAAGTGGAGGAAAGCACTGATATTGGGCAGGATCTAGGTGCCAAGGGTAGATGAGTAGGTGGCTGAGAATCCATCTAAGAAGGGAGATAAGTAGGTGTCAGGAAGGAGGAGTATACATAACCAGAGGCTCAAAACCTGTCCTGTCCCCCATGTTCAAATGTGTTGTTAGAATTCACTTACAAAATACAAGTTCAAAGAGAATATTATTAAGAATTTCAAGACAGGGACAGCAGATCATTAAATCAAGCACTGAGATCTTCTGAGTATGTGACTGGGTACTTGCAGAGTTTACAGTACTTTGAAGTCAGACTGGGTATAGGTTAGGTGATATGTTTATATTGGTCAGACATACGTGTATGAAAAACACATCATGTCAAGTTGGTGACAAATATGAGGAACCAAGGTTGAATGACCAGAAACCACAAAATATGGACCCAAGGGGAAATCTACTTCCTCTCTTACTGTCTGTAAATGGGTCATTAAAACTCATCAAGATCATCAGCCATATTCATACTTCCCTTATTCTCTCTAATACAGGTTTTGGGACAAGAGTAGAGTTATCAGGGCTCAGCCCACATCTGTATGTGAATGTAATTACTTTTGCAGTTTAAATACTATACAAGTAGGATACCAAGCACACCATTAAACAAGGAACACAATAAGGTTTTGCGAGCAATACTACAGAATCCAAAAAGAATTTCAGAAATTCATAAAAACAGGAGACCTAAAGTAGCTGTGTTTCTCCTTTTTTTTTTTTTTTTTAATCAATTTGCTTATAAAGCTGTGGTAGTTAAGGTTTTATGTCAAGTTGGCTGGGCCTGGTTGAGTGGCTGGGCAGCTGGTGGTAGTTATTCCCCATGAAGAGACTGGCAATCAAGTCCATGGTGGCAGTTGAGTAGTTTCTTTAGGGATGTGGTCTGGTTCTCATATAAAAGAAGCAGCTTTGACAGTGGTCTCTAGCTTATAGCAGGTAGCCTTGTCATTATTCGGCAGCCTGCCGTACTCTGCTGACCTTGGGACTTTCAATGGACCTGAATCAATGACCTGCCGTATTGTTTGGTAACATTCGGATTATGCCTTTTCACTTGTCGACCTTGGGTCTGTCAGCCTCAGCAGCCAGCAGCAGCCCAAGTGAAGAAAAGCCTCTAGCCTCAGTGGTCTTGGAGCAGGAGCCAGAGCTGAAGCCCAAGATGAGGGGCTTTCACACAGCCCCAGAGCCTGGCATTTTGAACTTGGACTTAAAGCCTCCAAAGTGTAAGAGAATAAACTCCTATTTGTTAAAGCCACCCCATTTGTGGTACATTCCTGACAAAGTGGCATGAGGTAACCAGAACAAGAGCACATGTGCCAGAGCATAACATAGTAAAACTGTGTGGAGAGACACTATGGAAATAGTTAAATAGATGCATGACTATAGCTCATTAATGATAGTTTATCAACACAAAATGATTTTATCAGTGTACAATTAGTGAAGAAATATTTGTTGAGTGCAATAAACTGGACAAAGAAAAATAGAAATGCAAATAAAATACAAAGTCCTAGTGAAATTTAGAATATTTTGATTCTCCCTATATTTGGTGGAACCTATATAAAATTTGTGAAATTCTCCTTAAAAAATGTCATTGGATGAAATTCTCTTTTAAAAAATGCAATAAAATGTGGAGAAACATAATATATTTGAATTCCATTCCTCTTAAACTTCTGATTTTTTTTTTTTTTTTTTAATTTTTGTTTTGTTTTCTTCTTAGTGCCCTATCCCCTTTAAAAGTCAGCCAAACATTGATTTTCAATTAAGTGGATACAGGACCTTGGGAAAACAACACGATACAATTTGAGTCAGCTGAATATATTTGTATCCATCTGACATCACTT
>NW_006921838.1:444100-452769 GCF_000298275.1 Orycteropus afer afer
TTGTGGTGAATTGAGCTTAATGTCATGAAGCAAACTGTATGAACTGCTGTATGGAAAATAAATTTGTAAACTTTCTCACAAATCACAATGAAAATAAATTAAAAAAAAAAAAAAAAAAGAAAATCAGTGCCTTGCACGTCATGGTTAGAAAAGAGTTGGAGTACGTGTGTGCTTTCTGAGGGTACCTCTTCTGGTACATTATGGATATTACCAGTTCTTTCCCCTTCTCTTTCCTGCTCACCTAGATCCTTTTGCTGACTCATTGCCTGGGTCCCTGGGGATTCCCTTCAGTTTGAACTTGATATAAGAGTTCCAATTATGGGGGAAAAAAAATCATGGTCCTGCCTATTTAGTGAGTGACTAGTAGAAGTTTGCTAGGCAAATTGATTTTTTTAAGAGGTTTCAGAAGAAATATTTAACCACTTTAAAACAAAGATTATCTGTAAGCCTGTGAATGAATACAAAAACAGTACAATGAATAAGTTAATTAAAATTATTTTTCATTATTTATCCACAGTAATGGCCCTAATTGGCAACATTTCTTTTTGTATATTTTTAAATCTATAATTTAGAAAATTTATGAGAATGTACACAAATATAATGTTTTGTAACTGATTATATGCATTATGTTTTATGGCATATATAAGTTCATTAAATAAAAAAGCCTCAAACTTATTTGTCCCTAACAAAATGAATTATCAAATGTCAAATGGAAGCAGTAATTACAAGTCTTTAAGATCACAAAGCCATACAGAAATATGAATTACATTTCACTCAAGAAGTTAATTATATTTTGCTGACATTGAGGGCATATTCCCCCAGCTACTTCAAAATATTTTGAAAAATCTGATGCTGTCAGAACTTTGCATTTGAAAAACTAAAATACAATGAATACAGAATCAAGAGAAGAGAACAAACTGCAGTGTGGGTAACTGATTTTGACACCCATAGGCAAATGAGGATGGCTTTCATCTTGTCTGGGCATAAGAAAACTTTGAGGAAGTTAGCTCCCTCTACCTAATTGAACACCAAAGGTTACTGCCACATTCAAACAATTTGAGAAACTTCCCTCCTCTGTCCACGTTGATTTCTATCTATAAATGACTATAGTGACTTTCCCACAGGCAAGTTATACCTTCACTATGTTGAATGTTATTTTAGATTTCTCAAAGACTTAGACTTTTTTAATTTTTTTTTTCCTGTTTATCACTGTAATAGTTTTTTGGTGCAATGTCATTCATGTTATCTTTTAATTCCTTAGTGCCTTGGGGGATAAGCTGTGTGTCCTTTTGTCTATCGTATGCTTTAGACAGAAATGATTGCAGCTCAAGATGAGTGCCACGAAGCAGCTTTGACTCTGCCATCACTCATTTTAACCAGATGAGGGCAAGGCCTTATACATTGCGATGCCATCTGAATTTGAAAATGTAAAATGTGTAATGTCAGTATCTTATCAATGAAAGGAAATACAAAATATTGAAGGTAGCTCACTTGCAAATGGTTGGTTTTACATAAATACACAATTAAATAAAAGTACTCTTCAGAATGAACACTAAGCCCTTGTGCAAATTGATTTGATATGAGACTAACCTCTTTGGATTCTATGCAGCCCCTTACTCTGAAATTCTATAATGGAAAGTGATAGGACATGAAGTTGTTTTATTTTTTTCAATGTATAATAAGTACTGATTTTCTTTTTAAAGCTTAAAGTTTGTCTAAACCTCATTTATTAGAAAATTTTTCAGCAGCCTTTCAGAACTACAGAGATTATTTTTTTCTCTCTCCCTATATATATACATATACAATTATTAATGTCTTAATCTTAGTACATGTATATCTAAGCCTTAGTTTTTATTACAAAATATACATATGTATAAGTTTCATATTTCTAAACTGAACAGGGACAATCTGATACCGAGTCATGGACTTTGCGTTGTCAACTTGAAAAAAAAATATTTGGACTTTCAAATGGTTATTCCAAACTGTGTAAAATTTTAAAAAGAGATTACTAACTAGACAAGATGTTATGGAAAATTTAAGGAAACAGAATGATCTAAAACACAACTTTCTTCCTAAAGGCATTATAATCCAATCAAGAAATAGGACATATACTTGAATTTTAAAAAATCAATTAGCAATTGATATTTTGCATCATAATTGATAATCAGATTAATATATTACTATTCAAATAATTAGATTTTAAGGGTTTAAATGGTTAAAGAGGTATTCAAGGGGGAGGTTGTAATATGAGATTTTAAGAAAGGGCAGAATTTATTGGACAGATAACAATCCAAAAGATTTTGCTTCATAACCAAAGGTTCACGATAAAAATGAAAATTGTAATTTGAGTAAGAATATGAAGAACTATTTCCAAAATATTTATAGACTAAATGTAAAACAAACAAACAAATAACTCAACTTCTTATACTGGCGAGGCAGTGCAAAGGAATAAAAGTAGCAGGTAGGGAATGCGGACAGTAGCCGTACAGCAACCTTGTAGAATGGGAGGTTATGGGTCTCATCTAATTGAAAACACTCATATGCAGCTTCAAAGAATTCTTTTTAGGAATATAGGGCCATGTTGTCAAAACTTTTGATATTTCAATAGAAGTTAAAATACTAATATTATGGGAAATCAGGCAGTCAATTAAATGTAAATTCAGGCAATTAATTAAAAAACCCACAAGTGTATGCAAATGTGAATATTTCATTGGGAAAAGTCAGGCTTGTATTCCAACAGTTTGTGATTTCACCTGGTGATATCCTTTTTAAAAAAAAAAAAAATTATTATGTTTTAGGTGAAGGTTGACACACCCCATCAGTTTCCTATTCAACAATATATACACAGATTTTCCCTGGTCATTGATTGCTATCCCTGCAATGTGTGAGCACCGTCCTCATTTCATTTCCTGCCTTCCATGCTTTCATCGCTCTCGTTTCCCAGCCTCTCCTTGCCTTCTTGTCTTTGCTTTTGGTCAAATGTTGTTCATTTTGTCTCATATAGTTGACTGTTATAAGGAACACATTTTTTCACAAGGGTTTTTGTTTACTTTATATTGTTGTTAGGTGCCGTCATTCAGTTCCAACTCAAAGTGACAGTGTGTACCACAGAATGAAACATCGCTAGGTCCTGCACCATCTAATAATCATTGCTATCTTTGAGCCCGTTGATGCAGCCACTGTGTCAGTCCGTCTTGATAAGGATCTTCCTCTTTCTGCTGTCCTTCTATCTCACCAAGCATGATATCCTTCTCTAGTGGCTGATCTCTCATAATAACTTGTACAAAGTACATGAGATAAAGTTTTGCCATCTTTGCTTCTAAGGGACATTCTGGCTATACTACTTCCAACACAGATTTCTTCATTCTTCTAGCAATCCATTATATATTCAATATTCTTTACCAACATTAAAATTCCAAAGAATTCTTCTTAGGTCTTCTTTATTCATTGTTCAGCTTTCAAATGTATATGAGGTGATTGAAAATACCATGGCTTGGGTCAGGTGCACCTAGTCCTCCTCTTTGCTTTTTAACACTTTAAAGAGGTCATTTGCAGCAAATTTGCCCAATATAATATACATTGTTTGATATCTTGACAGCTGTTTCCATGTGTGTTGATTGTGGATGCAAGTAAAATGAAATACTTGACAAATTCAGTGTTTTCTTTTTTTCTATCACAGTGTTCTTCATTAGTCTAGTTATGAGGATTTTTTTTTTTTTTTCCTCAGTGTTGGGATGCAATCTGTAATGAAGGCTGTAGTCTTTGATTTCATCAATAAGTGCTGCAAGTCCTCTTTAGTTTCACCAAACAGGGTTGAATCATCTTCATATAGCAGGTTGGTAATGAGTCTTCCTTTAGTCCCAAAGCTGTGTTCTTTTTCATAGAGTTCAGTTTCTCAGAGTATTTTCTAAGCATACAGATTGAGTGAACAATTACAACATTGAGGCACACCTTTCCTTATTTTAAACCAGATAGTATCCTTTTGTTCTGGTTGAAAGACTGCCTCTTGTTCTATGTAAAGTTTCCACATGAGAATAATTAAGTGTTCTGATTCACATTCTTTTTAGTGTTATCCATAACTTGTTATGATCCACACAGTCAAATGCCCTTGCCCAGTCAATAAAACACAAGGAAATATCTTTCTGGTATTCTCTGCATTCAGGCAAGATCCATCTGATATCAACAATAATACTCCTTGTCTCATGTCCTCTCCTGTCCCTGGCTTGAATTTCTGGCAAAGATTTCACATTCCATCTATAAAATTTGCAATAATAATAATGATAGTAATACATCACATTGAACTGATTTGGATGTTGTGGTATTTAAGGTTGTGTGTCAACTTGGCTGGGCCTGGTTGAGTGACTGGGCAGCTGGTGGTAGTTATTCCCCATGAGGAGACTGGCAATCAGCTCCATGGTGGGATTTACCACAAGCAGCTAAGTAGCTGCTTTAGGAAATTGGTCTGCTTCCCATAAATATGAAGAAGATTTGGGAATGGTCTCTAGCTTACATTGTTTGAACCCTGCATGTAGCTGAGTCGTTGTTCAGTAGCCTGCTATGCTCTGTCAATTTTGGGATTTTCAATGGACTTGAATCAGTGGCCCACTGCATTGTTTGGTAACATTGGGACTGTGCCTTTTCACTTTTCGACCTTGGGTTTGTCAGCCTCAGCAGCCAGGAGCTGCCTGAATGAAGAGATGGCTCTAGCTTCAGTGGGCCAGAAGCAAGAGACAGAGCTGAGACCCAAGGATGAGGGGCTTTCACACAGCTCCTAGAGCCTGGCTCTTGGAACTCAGACTTCTAGCCTCCAAAAATTGTGAGAATAAACTCCTGTTTGTTATAGCCATCCTATTTGTGGTATCTTCTGTAAGAGCAGGACTAGGTAACCAATACAGATGCTAAAAATAAGAGGGTAAATTTGGTAATATCTATCAAAATCTAAAATATAAATAATCTTTGACCTGATAAATTTCCTTCTTAGATTATACAAATTTAAATGTGACATGGTAAAGGTAAAATATGTTTCTATACATTATTGTATTATAATAGCAAAACTGTGAATGGACTCAATATATATATATTAATAGAGTACTGGCTTAACTAAATTATAGAATAACCATAACATAGAATACTATGTTGCCAGAGAAAATAATGAGAAAAGTTCCTATATACTTGTTTAAAATGCTCTCTAAAATACATGTTTGAAAGAAAATAAAAGAAACAGCATAATGGCTCTCGTATGTTCGCACTTGCATATAAAGAGGGGATTATACACATCATATTTGATTTCCTAGGCTTTGGTGGGGGATCTCTGGTAGCGTAGTGCCTAAGGCACTTGACTGCTAACCAGAAGGCTGGCGGTTTAAACCCACCAGCCACTCCTCGGAAGGAAGGTTGGGCAATGTACTTCCGTAATGATATTGCCTCGGAAACCCAAGGAGGGGTCACTATGAGTCAGGTCTGACTCAATGGCACATAACAACAATACAACAACAGGCTCTGGTGGCATAGGGCCTAAGGCATTTGATTGCTAACCAGAAGGCTAGTAATTCAAACGTACCAGCCACTCCCTGGAAGAAAGACTGGGCAATCTCCTTCTGTAGAGATGCCGCCTCAGAAATACAAGGTGGGATCGCTATGAGTCGAATCTGACTCAAGGTCAGGGAGTTATGCACAGATGCTTTGCATAAATAATAAACTTCTATTAACATGGATCAACTCTAGCAATGGCACTAAGTCATTCAGGGCAAGGAGAAAAATTTTTACTGTGTACTTTTTTATATACATTCAAAATCCTATCAATGACTTGCCTTCAAAAATGAGTAAGCATTTTTTTTTTTTTTTTAACAAGTAAAATGTCATGATAAAGCTTTGTGAATTATAAAACACTGTGCAAATGGAGGAGTTTATTTCATATTTGTTGCCATTAGGCACTTGCTAGCTTTCTTTAGTGATTGTCGTTGTTGTTTGTTGTTATGTGCTGTGGAGTCGGACAGACTCATAGCGACTCCTCCTTGGGTTTCCCAGGCAGTATCACTACGAAGTAGATTGCCCCATCGTCCTTCCGAGGAGTGCCTGGTGGGTTTGAACCGCCAGCCTTCAGGTTAGCAGTCAAGTGCTTTAGGCACTATGCTACCAGAGCCCTAGGGCATGGCTCCGGGACTAAGGCACTCGCCCGCGAAGCACTAGGCTAGCGGTTCAAACCCACCAGCCAATCCGCGCACCGCGTGCACCTGGCCGTCTCTTTCTCCACTCGGACCCTCCTTGGGAATGCCACGAGAAGGAGGGTTCACCAGGAGTTCGATGCAGTCTTTAGTGATTAGGCAAAGGAAATTTCAAATTACATTTATTTTATTAAAAAATCTATATATTCTCATTACAAGAAATGAGGAACTATATAATGTTAAAAAGTTTGATATACAAAGAACTTGCTACAGATTGAAAAACATGGACAACTCAAATATATAAAAAGGAAATTTTAAAGGACCAAATGCAAATGACTAATAAACATATGAAAAGGAACTGAATCCCACTAGTGGAGAAGAAAATGAAAACCACAGCAATAATATAATCCTTTCATCCCATTAGATGATGATAATTATAAAGATTAATAACATTAGGTGCTAATAATTATACAGTGAGACAGGTATTTTCACGAGTTACTGGTGGAAGTTATGGATTACTACTACTTATGAGGAATGGAATCTGGCATTATCAGTTAAAATTAAATGTGCATGTACTCTGACTCAGAAATTCCACACTTCAGAATCTGACATATAGAAATAATAACCATTAACTCTAAGAGTATAGAAGATAGTTAACTGTTGTTTCTGTTGCCTTTTTTTTTTCAAGTGGGAAAAATGCAAATAGTTTCAATGTTCAGAGATGCAAAAGAGTTAAAGAAATTATAACACATGAATAAAGTAGATGAGTTAAATTTCCATAAATCAAATGAAACAGATATGCGCTATATACAGTGGGGTGATTAAAACAAGATGTGGCAAAAAAGTAAACTCTAAGATTCCATGAACTTTGCACATTTTGTCTTTAGAGACCAGTCCCTGGAGGACATCATACTTGGTAGAGTCAGTGAAAAAGAGGAAGATTCTCAGTGAAATGTATTGACACTGTGGTTTGCTACAATGCTCAAACACACAATGACTGGAGGATGATGCAGGACTGGTCAGTGTTTTAATTTGTCGTACGTAGGGGCCACTATGAGTCAGAATGGGAGTCTGGTAGCATAGTGGCTAAGGCACGTGACTGCTAACCAGAAGGCTGGCGGTTCAATTCCACCAGCCACTCCTCAGAAGGAAGATGGGGTAATCTACTTCCGTAGTGATACTGCCTCAGAAACCCAAGGAGGGGTCGCTATGAGTCGGATCCGACTCAACGGCACATAACAACAACAACACATGAGTCAGAACTGACTCAATGGCATCTAACAACAACAAAATGATTCCAATTACAACAATCAGGTTCCCAGCAAAAAACAGATGGCATCCTCTAACAGGATAATTGTGCAGAGTAACCGAAAAACAAAACAAAACAAAAAAACTCACTGTCATCGAATGGATTCCGACTCATAGTGACCCCTTTTGGGTTTCTGAGATGGTGAATCTTTATGGAAGTAGATCACCCACTCTTCCTTCCACTGAATGACTGGTAGGTTTGAATTGCCATCCTTCTGGTTAGTAGTCAAATGCCTTAGGCACTATGCCTTTGTGAGATATTTATTGAGGTATGGCAAGTAATGAGGGAAATCAACAAGTATTGCAGAACACTCATGGGTTAATCTAAGAAGTACTATGATTTTCCATCTATATATTTCAAGCCATACTTTAGTAGGCTTCTTTTCAGTACTTTTTCTAGGGATTCCCTGATCAGTTAGTTCACTTGGAGATTTTGTTAAAATACAGATTATATTTCAGTAGAGCTTTAGTCGCCTGAGATTCTCCATTTTTAACACCTATCAAAGTGATACTGACGTTGTTTGTCTTAGGAACATTCTTTGAGTTGAAAACACTTATACACATACAAGCCCAGGCCTTGTGGATAACACATCTCATACCCACACTGCATCTGACCGTCTCAGCAAAGACAGTTTTGGCTGTTCTGGCATTTCTACCTGACTTTTATCTTAAGATAACTTCTGCTGGCTTCTTGTTTAATTTTCCTTCCATAAGAGGGTCAGCTCTTACATATGATCTTGAGGAATGTGGGAAGAGGCCTTCGACCAGTCAGTACCTACCTAATGCTGTGAGGAATGTACAGACTGCCTCACACTGAGACTCAGGGAGGTTAAATATCAAGTCTAATAACAAGTAGTTAATAAGTTTAATAGATAGAAGTTGAGCCTATCTACTCTTTTTAGCTCCTGACCTAGTTGGCATCACTGTTAATTTAAAACTTGAAAAGATCATTCATTCATTTGCTAGACTTACTCATTTAACAAGAATTTATTCAGAACTAGCTATTATAGCTCCAAATGCAATTTTCTGCTTTAAAACAAACACTTCATTCAGTAAAAACAAGTAATTTTTTTTCAAAGACATGAAACTTGCCACTTTAGGAGCTTTTAATGTTCTCTAAAGGAATAAAGCATTCAGTTTCTAAGCAATCCATTAGCATTTGTGTTTAATTAGCATAAAGAATTATGAGGTGACTGA
>NW_006921838.1:453644-456424 GCF_000298275.1 Orycteropus afer afer
CATCCATGGTGTAGTCAACATATTTGTTGAGTTAAATTTTCTGAATTAATAGTCTACACTGGTAAAATTTTTACTTGAGAATCATTCCCTACCTGACTCTGGCGTTAACCATCATACTTGCCAATGACTCTCCAATTTTTACTCTTGCCCAGACCTCCTCACAAAAGTTTAGGCTTGTGTACATGACTGCCTATTTCACATCTTTATTTTAATAAATATCCAATTGTTAGGGGGATTTTCCAAGGAGCTTAACACTTCCTCCTACATAGGTAGCAAGAGTGAAAAAATTTCTAGGAGGCGTAGTCAGGTACATGAACACTTATTCAGAAGAGAAACAAAAAAATAGGGAGCAGGGATTATGAAGACAATGAAAGCAGGCTTATGTAAGTTATATAACTTAGCAACTCAGTGTCCAGTGGAGGCAGGCTGGAATGAGTCCACGATGACTGCTAACCCCCTTCCACTTTACGGGGATACTTATCCCTGTAAGTTTGAGGAATTGGGGATGGGGCTACATTTTAGTCCCTGTTTTACCCCATGTACAAGTTTGTACCCCATGCATCAAGATTTCAGACTTGATGGCTCTGGGACCCGACGGGGAGGGGGCCCTGGGCAGTGCCCTATAATCACTACCTGTGTCTGTTCTGTTAAGACATTGGTATTAACAAGTTTTATGGCTTAAAACTATTCTAGGGATGGATTAATACATTACAAGGAAGGTGGTTAATACATGACAGGGGGGAGCAGAGGAATATGTGACAAGAGGAGATAGGGGAAATGGCTTATAGTTCTTAAAGGCTGGGATGAACAAGATGGAGTCTGGGAGCCATTGTGGGGGATTTCAGTTACCATACACTGTTACAAGCTCCTGATCATCAGCAAAAGTCTAGTTATTTCCACGTTGTTTCTGTTGGTTAATGATTATTACTGCATCCTTGTTGCTTAGATCAAAAATCTTGAAGGCAGGTCTTGTTTGCTTCCTATCCCATACCCAATCAATATGGCAGTTCTGTCAAATATTCCTTCAAAATAAGTTTAGAATGGACGATTTCTCACCATCACCACCAAGATGGCCCTGGTCCAAGGATCCAAGCCACCATCCTACTGTATTTAAATTATTGCAATAGCCTTTCTCCTTTCTCCCTTGCCTACATAAACTCTGTCCTAATAGAACAGGCATAGTGATCCACTTAAACCTTACATTCAATCATGTTACAAAAAATCCAGTGCCTTTTCTGTCACTCAGAGGAAAAGTAAAAGTCTTTATAAGGGTGGTAAAGGCTGTACGTTCCTTTCCAATTCATGCCTATTTCTCTTGTGTCATCTCTTAATTACTCCCTTAGTTTGTTTAACTTGACAGACTTTCATTTTAGGGCCTGAATTTGTTGTTCTTTGGTTTTGATAGTGTCCATATCTCCTTTCCATCTTTATTAATGTGGGATCTCCCCAGGGTCTTTCTCTACTTAAAAATTAATACACAATGCACACCATTTGTTGTTCCTTCTTTATATTACTTCCTATAGTAATGTCTATTATCTATCTTATAGTATCCTAAACTTTTGTGAGGGGGTCTGGGCAAGAGTGAAAATTGGAGAGTCATTAGCTCTGGTGGCCTAAGGCATTGGACTGCTAAGCAGAAGGCCAGAGGTTAAAATCCTCCAGCCACTCCCGGGAAGAAAGATTGGGCAGTCTACCGCTGTAGAGACACCTTCTCAGAAACCCAAGGAGGGGTTGCTATGAATCTGATCCACTGGACAGCAGTGAGTTTGAGTGAGTATCCTATAGTATTATCTATTCCTATAGTAATATCTATTATATATTTTACTTATATATTTAAATTTCTGTTTTCCTCTTCTAAAATGTAGTTCTGTGAGGCCAAATATTTTTCTTTTTAGTCCCTGTTGTACCCCATGTTCAAACCTACTGCTGCTCCATGGAAGGGAGACAGGGTGATCTATTACCATAAAGATTTACATCCTTGGAAACTCAAAAGTGGTTGCTATGAGTTGGAAATGACTGATGGCAGTGAGTTTATTCTTTTTTTTTTGGGGGGGGTGTTGGTACCCCATGTACTTACATACCTTCTATCATGTATTGCTCAATAATTATTTGTTGAGCAATGACTGAATGTGACTGCAGTAAACAGTATTACTATTGAAATTCTCCAGTTCCCCTCAATAATAGAATTTGATATCCTTACCTTTTTCCAGGTAACTTTACACTGTTTTCCCATTATGGAGAGGCAGGGTGAATGGGCATTCCCAAACATCAATTAAGCAATTAGCTATGGTTAATGGAACTTTTATGGCAGACATAACACAAAGAGTGGCTGGAGACAACTTGCCTTGTCAGACTGGCCCTCTTGTACCTTTACACAGCCTCACCCAGTTAGGATCTGCAGAGATGCTTAACTAAATCCAACGCAGGTCAAACTACTTCCTGGGAAATTCTAAATGCATGAGCTAAATAAATGATTATTGTTTCAAGACAGTGAATTTTGGGGTCTTCGTTATAGAATCTTTATATTTGTCATGCAATAATTTATATAATGGTCCAAAGAGATATTTTTCTTTGGGGTCAAAAATGGTATAATGAATTATCAAGCTATTGTTAATTGAACAATAAAAGGTAAGGAAGTATCTTTTCTAGTTTTACTTGTTACTGAGAAGCTAAAATTATGTTATGTAGAAATTTATTTTAACCTATATTTCTGAATATAATTATTTTCTCCTATCAGCTGTTCATGTATTTCTTAGCCCTTGTTAAAAATTCTTTTATAG
>NW_006921838.1:457292-458472 GCF_000298275.1 Orycteropus afer afer
TATGCCCTATTCTTTTATTTAAAATTAGTTGGGAATTTTTCCAAAATACTGCTTAAAAATAATAGGCAGTCAAATGTTTCCAAAATATATTATCTATTAAATTTCACAATTAGTTCACATCAAGGATTTCTTTTTAAAGCATACGCGTCACACACACATACACACATTTAAATTCAATTACCTGAAAATTAATTTTTAAAATTTTCCCTTGGTCTATCTAAGCAATTATTCCTAGCTATCCTAAATAAATATTGAGAACATATACAGAATCCTTCATAACTGCAAGTAGATTCATCATTACACTCATTACATTAGCAGGCTGGACCAGGAAAAGAATAATATAAAACTCAATGCAGGGATGAAAAAATGAAGTTAATTAAGCCAAAGAATTGAGCTAAAATATAGTGAGCTGAGAAACAAATTATTATGCTGACATTTTTCAATTTAGTAACAGAATTTATTTATTCATTACATGCCTTTTAAAATTAAATTTAGTGTTTGTAAACTCACTCCTTTTAAATCCAATTAAAGTGTTTTAAAGGAAAATAAAAAGTAAAATCCACTTTGTTTCTAAAGCTTGAATCAGGCTTGGATGGATCCTTTTGATTTATACTGGTCTATTTTCAGCATAAAGACTAAAGGTATATGGAAATTTCTTTCATAGTTACTTCTACAAAGGTGCTGATACCACATTTGGGAAGTTAGGTAAAGGTAGAAATAAGGATGTATAGGATCATATCTGAAGAACTGAGCTGGAATAGAAATGACTACCAAAGAATGATGGTCAGAAATACAATTTAGATACCCAGCGGAATCAAGTAAACTAGGTCTTGGTCCAAACTGTTAGAAATAATTGCAGAAGATTCAAAATGGCAGTGATTCTCCAACTCTGAAGGGCTATCTTTGTGCTTCCAAGTGATTTATCTTTCACATGGTGTTGCCTTAAAAGGGCTATAATCTAAAATGTGTCCCATTGAATTTCTAGCCTCATCTCCAGAGTTAATGGAAGAATTATAGTATCACTGAAAATCTGGGGCACTAAAAGATAAGAACCATGTTCAGATGAGCAGGAACAATATAGCAAAGACAAGGGCAAGTTATTACAAAATGGACACAGGTTTGCTTAGTTTCTTTACTGGTGTTTCTTTAAACTTATTTTATGATTGTATATTAATTGGCA
>NW_006921838.1:458822-459957 GCF_000298275.1 Orycteropus afer afer
TTATCTTGTGTTATCCCATTTTTTAAATGGGTAGCAATATTACCTACATCATTGTGTTGCTGGGAATAATAATCTATATTAATGTGCATTGAGAGGAATTAGTGGCTGACATGTTTTAATTATGAAATAGTTATTAACGTTATTATTTTATATTACTGTTATAAATAGTCATGATTGAGCAAGGCTAAGAAAGGAAGGGGTCATAGAAAGACCACATAGATAAACAACATATGTCATCTGACAAAATAAGATGTTTACCATAATCAACACAGTTTGCCTTAATCACACGAATCACTTTAATGTGGAAAGGCAAAACTGTTACTCCTCGTAGCCTGATCTCAAAGCTTCAATAGGCATTTCACCATGGATTTCCCTCCTTTCTGCTTTTATGTAACTGTGGTTTACATAATCTATGCAAGTTACCCCAAAAACTTTCCCGTTTCGCTATTTAACATTGCTGTGCAAGATACAAGCTTATTACATTTTGGAAGTATGAGATTCCAGAAGTGTCACATGTATATAGAACTCTAATGCCTTCTGATCACTTAAAAACCATGGTTAAAAAAAATAATAATCTTAAATAGAGATGGACTGATAGTGTGCTAGAAGATATTGCTGCTGCTATGTTTAATAAACTGTGATTGACATGCTTATATTTATCACAGGAAGGATCACATTTTTATAACAATCCAAACTGACATAGAGCAAAATTTGCTGCCAGTGGGTGGAATGAGAAACGCATTGCCTGGTGTTCTGTGGCAGAGCATTGACAACCCAGTGTTGGCATAAAGAAGGCTTCTGTTTATTTGTTTATTTTTCTCACAAGGACCTAATACCTTCCTTCATGAATGCGTTTTCCATGATCCGTCCCTATTCTCTAAGCACTTTCGCATAATGCTTTGCCCTCTGCTTTTCCCCCTTCCACTCATGCAGTTGTAGCATTTAGGGGGATACCTTTGTGCTTATTCCTAAAAAATTCAACTGAAGTTGATTTTTCAGGAAGATTGCAGAGGGCATTGTTGTTGTTGTTAAGTGCCGTCGTTTCCGACTCATAGCGACCCCATGCACAGCAGAACAAAACACTGCCCGATCCCGCACCAGCCCCACAATCCCTGCTATACTTGAGCCCATCATC
>NW_006921838.1:461132-469075 GCF_000298275.1 Orycteropus afer afer
TTATCCAAATAAGTCCTAATTGCTGAAAAGAATTGAGAATTTGAAGAGAAACAGCTTAAACCTCCTTTTTAAATACACATATGTATTTGGATTTGGAACTTTTCATTGATACAAGCAGATCATGATCCCATTCTTCTTCTGTAATATTGGACACTTGAATAAATCTTTATATTAGTTTTTGGCATTTTATTAGAAGAATTAGAGTTACTGGACATTATTTTCATAATGGGAAATAGTTTCATAAGTTCTGCTTCTATAAACACAAAAAATTCTGAAACAGAAAAATTCTGCACAAAGAGAAGCTTATTCTGGTCAATTATATTAATAACTTTGAGGTGATTAATAGAATACATTTAATCCTTTAGAACTCAGACTCTGGAGACAAAATAAGTTGCACTTGGCTTATTATTTGTATGGCTTTGGGCAGGAGATTTAATATGTCTAAATGTCACTGCATTCTCTTTAAAATACACTGAAAATGGGAAAAAATTTGAATAGACAACTTTCCATATAAGATATGCAAATGACTAATAAGCAGATGAAATGATGCTCAACATCATTAGTCATTAAGGAAATACCATTTCCAAAGCATTGGAATGATTATCATCAAAAACACAAGTAATAAAAAATGTTAGTAACATTATGTAGAAATTGAAAACCTTATTCAGTGCTAATGGGACTGTAAAAGAGTATAGCCACTTGACAAATAATGTATACATTCTTCAAAAGATTAAGCATAGAGTTACCATATGCCCCAGCAATACCACACCTAGTTATATAACTCAGAGTACTAAAATCATTTATCTACACAAAAATTTGTACATGAATATTTATAGCTGCATTATTAGAAATAGATGTAAGTGGAAACAACTGAAATGTCCATAAATTGATGAGTGGATAAATAAAATGTAATATATCCATATGCTATATATTATTCAGAAAAAAATTACTGAAATATTGATACATGCTACCACATGGAAGAACTTTGAAATCATTAAAGTAAGCGAAAGAAACCAAACCCAGATGGCGACATATTTTTCAAATAATTCCACTTATCTGAAATGTCTAGAATAGATTCATCTTCAGAGACAGAAAGTAGATTAGTGGTTATCCAGGACTGAAGATCACCAATCGTCTGTCAGTTTGTCATACAGGGGTGGGTTGCGTGTTTCTGTGATGCTGGAGGCTATGCCACTGGTATTTCAAATACCAACAGATTCACTCATTTTGGATAAGTTGCTGTGGCTCTTCCATACTAAGATATAATGAAAGAAGTCCTGGCAATCTACTTCTGAAAAAAAGCCCTTACATATCATAACAGACCATTGTCTGATGTAGAGATGGAAGATGAGCCTTTTAGGTCAGAAGGCACTCAAGCTAGGACTAGAGAACAGCTGCCTCTTCAGAGTTGATCTTAATGACTTACATGGAGTAAAGCTTTTGGGACCTTTATTTGCTGATGTGGCATGATTTGAAATGTGAAAAAGTAGCTGCTAATATCCATTAGCAATTAGCACATTGAATGTACCAAGTATGAATCGAAGAAAATTGAAAGTCATCAAAAATGAAATGAAACACATAAAGACCAATATTAATGAGATGAAATGGGCTTCTGTTGCCCAATTTGAATAGAATAATTATGGTCTACTACAACTAGAATAACAAATTTAGAGGAATGACATCACATTAATCACTAATAATCACTAAAAAAAAAATTGCAAAATCTATCCTGAAGGACAACACTGTCAGTGATAGAATAACATTCATACACCTACAGGAAGAACAATTAATATGACTATTACTCAAATTTGTGCACCAGTCAATCACTAATGCCAAATAGGAATTAATTGAAGATGTTTATCAATTTCTGCAGTTTGAAGTTGATCGAACATGAAATCAAGATGCATTAATAATTACTGGTGAATAGAATGCAAAAGTTGGAAAGAAAGAAGATTCATTAACTAGAAAATATGGCCTTGGTGATAGAAATTATGCTTACAGGGTGGCTCTGAGTTGGAACTGACTTCTGATGACATAAAACAACAACTGGACTAAAGGCTGAGGTGGGGTGAAAAAGTGAATGATCGCTAAAAAATATATTTTCTTTCATTTTTTTCGGAGAGGAAGGATGATAAAAATGGTATAAAATTGATTTTGATGGATGTTACAAAAGTGTGAATATATGAAAAACATTAAAATGTATACTTTAAATAGGTGAATTGTATGACATGTGAATTACATATCAACATCAAAATCAAAAACAAAAACAGACTCACTGCCATCAAGTCACTTCCAACTCATAGTGACCCCATTTGGGTTTCTGAGGCAGTAAATTTTTATGGAAGCAGATTTCCCAATCAGTCTTCCTTCTACAGGGTGGCTGGTGAGTTTGAACTGGTTAGAAGTCAAATGTCTTAGGCACTACGGGAGCTCTCTATATAGATATTATTTATAAAAAAAATATATGTTGTTGTTGTTGTTAGGTGCTGTTGAGTCAGACCTGACTCATAGCAACCCCTCTTTGGGTTTCTGAGGCAGTATCATTATGGAAGTAGATTGCCCAACCTTCCTTCCAAGAAGTGGCTGGTGGGTTTGAACCACCAGCCCTCTGGTTAGCAGTCGAGTGCCTTAATAATGCTATCACTAAGGATTTTTGTGAACATTTATCCTTTTGTGACCTGTGGGATATATCTCACTCACTACCATCGAGTCAGATTTGACTCATGGTGACCCCTCCTTGGGTTTCTGAGATGGTATCACTATGGAAGTAGATTGACCAACCTTTCTTCTGAAGAGTGGCTGAAAGGTTTGAACCACCAGCCTTCTGTTTAGCAGTCAAGTGCCTTAGGCACTATGCTACCAGAGCTCCCACTATTTTAAATATATAATTTTAGAAACCATGCCAGCTCCTATGTATCTGTTAACAATGGTGCAGAGAAAAATCAATAGTTCTTAACAAGATGCTACATCATCTGGGAGAGTTTATCTTTATATGAAAAAAAAAAATGTATTCACTAATTTTATTATTATTGCTCTACCAAACTAATAATTAAGTTCATAGACTTGTGGAAGTGGGATTGGTTTAAACTTACTTGTCTTCCCTCAGGTGGAGAGATAGATGACTATATGTTGACTTGATTTTGCTAACATATGTAAATTATTGGCATCTCTGTTTATCTACACATTCCCCCCTCCACTTCTCCATCATAATAAATGTTATCTATGTGTATCTGTTTGCTCAAACCTACAACCTAGTGGTTATTTGTCCAAGAATTTACAGAATACCCACTGAGATATTTCAACAAACTGATGCCTTACTAGAGGCACTCACTCAGTTATGCCAAGAGATTTGGAAGACAGCTACCTGGCCAACTATTGGAAAAGATCCATATTTGTACCCATTCCAAAAAAAGATGATCCCACAGAATGCGGAAATTATTAAACAATATCATCAATATCCTACACAAGTAAGATCTTACTGAACAACAGAATAAAACAGTGCCCAGTCAAAAATGGTTGCAGCAGTATATGGACAGAGAACTTCCAGAGCTGCAGGCTGGATTCAGAAGAGGATGTGGAACAAGGGATATCATAGCTGCTGTTCGATTGACTTGTCTCAAAGCAAAGAATACCAGAAAGATGTTTACTTGTATTTTGTTGACTATGCAAAGACATTTGATTGTATGGATCATAACAAATTGTGGATAACATTGAGAAGAATGGGAATTCCAGAACACTTCATTGTACTCATGAGGAACCTGTACATTGACCAGGAGACTGTCATTTGAACAGAACAAGGGAACACTGAACTGCATAGTTTAAAATCAATAAGGGAATATGTCAAAGTTGTATCCTTTCCCCATACTTATTCAATCTGTATGCTGACCAAATAATCCAAGAAGCTGGAATATAAGAAGAAGAATGTGGCATCAAGATTGGAGGAAGAATCATTAACAGCCTGTAATACACTGATGACACAACTTTCCTTGTGGAAAGTGAGGCACTTACTGTGGAAAGTGACTTGAGGCACTTACTGACGAAGATTGAAGAATACAGTCTGCAGTATGGATTACATCTCAATATAAACAAAACAAAAATCTTCACAACTGGACCTATAAGAAGCATCATGATAAATGGAGAAACGATTGAAGTTGTCAAAGACTTCACATTGCTTGGTTCGACAATCAACGCCGATGGAAGCAACAGTCAGGACATTAAATGATGTATAGCACTGGGCAAGTTGGTTGCAAAGGACCCTTTTCAAGTGCTAAGAAGCAAAGATGTCCCTTTGAGGACTAAGGTGTGCCTGGCACAAGCCATGATATTTTCAGTCACCTCATATGCATGTGAGAGCTGGACAATGAATAAGTGAGACCGAACAAGAGTAGATGTTTTTGAGTTGTGGTGCTGGGGAAGAATACTGAAGGTACCATGGGTTTCTAAAAGAACTAACAGATCTGTCCTGGAGGAATTGCAGCTGAAATCCTCCTTGGATATGAGAATGGCCAGGGTTCGTCTCACCTACTTTGGTCATGTTGTCAGAAAGGACCATTTCCTGGAGAAGGATGTCATGCTTGGTAAGGTGGAGGGTCGACGAAAGAGGGGAAAGCCTTCAACGAGATGGATTGACATGGTGGCTACGATGATAGCCTCAAGTATGGCAAGGATCATAGAACTGGCGTGGGATGAGACAGTGTTTCATTCTGCTATGCATTGTTGTTGTTGTTGTTATGTGCCGTCGAGTCGGCCCCGACTCATAGCGACCCCTCCTTGGGTTTCCGAGGCAGTATCACTACGGAAGTAGGATTGCCCAACCTTCCTTCCGAGGAGTGGATCGCTATTAGTCAGAAATGACTTGACGGCACCTAACAACAACAACAAAACCTAGTGGTGATCTTTAATTTTTTACTCTCTCTCACACATAACATTAAAGCCATTAGTAAATAGTTGGCTCAACCGTCAGATACAAGCTGTATTTCATAGTAGCTGTCCATGTTCAATTTTATGACTTTAGCTTCTTATCTTCCACCTTGACTCTTGCAACATATGACTTGTTCTCTTTGACCTACTTTATTTCTGTATATAATTGCTACCTTTAAAAGTAAATAATTAAGACACCAAATTTTTCAGTCTAATATTCTCTAATGCCTTCATATTTCATTTATGAAATATTTAAAAACCCTTATCAATGCCAACAAAGGATTCATATCACATGGGTCTTGCCCAACAGTTTGACCTCATGCTATACCTCTTGCCCCATAACAACAACAATCAAGACAGACATATTGGTGTTCTTTGTGTTTCTTGAACATGTGTATCTCATTCTCAATTCAGCACAAGTTTTCTTTCTAATTATGATTGCTTTTCTCCCAGATCTTCCTGCCGCTGGTTATTTCTCACATGTTAACACTTCTGAGGATCCTTTCTGGCCACTTCATCTAAGTAGCTTCTATCTCCACAGGCAGAGCAGTTATTTGATCACATAACCTTGTCTTAGTTCATACATAACATATGTGATTATCTGATATCACTGATGTCCCTGTTCATTACTGGCATCTGCTGTACTAATAATCTCATTTGTCTCATACACTGCTGTATCCATAAATTTAAAATAGTGTCTAACATATGGTAGAAGATAAAAGAAGTTTTAGTGAATGAAGTTCAATATTGTTGAGGATACCTACAGTTTAAATTGATCTTGCAATAGGAAGTTTAGATACTACATGATTAACCATTATTCATAAAAAATCTGAAACTATAGTTTGTTCATAATCCAAATGTGTGTGTGCATGTGTGCATACTGTCATTTGGAAAATTAAAAGGAAATCTAGATATTCACTTTTTCAGCTTAGGAGTTACAGACTCTCTGAGATACTTACTACTGCTGCCTTAAAGATTTGATAACACTTCTGCCACATGGTGAAGAGAAACACAATACAAAGCAGAGGATAACACCTTCACTAGATTTGAAAGCTGTTAATAAACGCATACCTCCAAAAAGTGGCAGAAATATTAACTATGTAAAATATGGTGAAAGCAAAAGCTCCCTAGCATAGAATGTATTGTGTAAACTGTCATAAATCATTGTAGCTGAGAGCAGCTGAATGACAAAGTTTGGCTTTTTCAGATGTGTGGCATTTGATGACAAAGAGGATTGCAGGATGCTTGTCTTAGGGTTGCAACATGGAGGGTTATAGTCCAAAAGTGTTGGTTACCAGTTGTTCCCACTATTCGACTACACTCTTATGATAGCATAATTGTTCAATATTGCAAAAGACTAGCTAAAATTACCAAAAGGATTATGATGTTTACTGGAAAACACAGTGAAGATAAAATAGCTAAAGAAGATGAAAATAAAACTTCACTTTCCATAATCAACTGACCCCAAATAAACTCAAGCCAGTTTTGAATCGAGCTAGAACCAGACTCAGTTATCACCACGGCTCTCATTTACGATATTCTTTCCATTCTGCCACACACTGATTTCTTTGAAAGAACTCAGTTTTACAAGTTAAGTAATATAAAGCTGAACATCAATGGCAAAACCCATACATTTTTGTGGCTCATGAGCTATTACATGATCGCTATATTCCAAGTACTCTAAAATGTCATCTCACATTTGATTTTACATGTAGTAAAACATGCTAAATATTATATAAACTCACTAGAGAATAAGTTACATGTGTCAAAATACTATGTTTGCTGTTTACCACAATACCTGAAATTTCTGGAAAAATATCTGTGATAGAATACATTTTCAATGAATATGTATTGAACAAGTGACCCACTCACTGCCATCCAGTTGGTTCAACTCACAGCGACCCCTCCTTGGTTTTAGGAGGTAGATTGCCTAGCAGAGATAGAGATACTGCTTTGGAAACCCAAGGAAGTGTTACTATGAGTCAAATCCACTCAGAGGCGGTGAGTGAGTCACTTGTTCAATACCTATCTATTGAAAACTAGATAACTGAAAGTTGCATTGTCTTAAGCATGCTATTTTTTCCTCTCAGTTGGTAGATGAAGGAAGATCAAGGAAAAAAAAATACTCTTAGGTTTACAAATTAAGGATGCAGTTTTTTTCTGATATGAAATTGTCTCAGGAGAAAAAAAGTCTTAATCCAAATTTTATACATTCTTTCAGCTTTTTCTTCCTCCTTCAAATTATTCCCTAAACTATTGTATTCCCCCAATCTCAGTGAAAAATGTACCTATATCTTGTTAAATTTCTGTTACTCCTATTTCAGCATAATCTCAAAAGAAAATTATTTTTTTCAGTGGAGAGAGCTAGACCAGCATGTTCCATAATCCAGCTGAATGAGTGCAGCATCTTATTAAAAAGAAGTAATGATCCAGAGGCCATATGTGAGAAACAACTTTCCCTGTCCATCAAGAAGATAGGTATGTTTTTCACTGAAATTGAGGAAAAATAATAGTTTAGGGAATAATTTGAAGGAGGAAGAAACAGTGCTGAAAAAGAGTGTAAATTTGGATTAAGATTTTTTCTCCTGAGAAAATTTCACATCAGAAAAAACCTGCATCCTTAATTTATAAAACCAATGAATCTTTATCCTTGCTCTTCCTTCATCTATGCCAGCTGAAGGAATGAGGGTTTAAGAGGAAGTTTAAAGAAACAAAGTTAGATTTTTTTTTTTTTCTCTCAAAGCAATGAGTGTTCATAAAAGGAGTTAGATAATGGTGATGATTTTGGTGATGAAGCATGAATAAGGGCTTAAACAATTTTTAGTATTGATTGGTGTAGGTGCCACTGGAGGTGGTTGTTGTTGTGTGCCGGCGAGTCGGACTGACTCATAGCAACCCCTCCTTGGGTTTCCAAGGCAGTATCACTACAGAAGTAGATTGTCCAACCTTCCTTCAGAGGAGTGGCTGGTGGGTTTGAACCACCAGCCTTCTGGTTAGCAGTCAAGTGCCTTAGGCACTATGCT
>NW_006921838.1:469175-471041 GCF_000298275.1 Orycteropus afer afer
ACCTTCCTTCAGAGGAGTGGCTGGTGGGTTTGAACCACCAGCCTTCTGGTTAGCAGTCAAGTGCCTTAGGCACTATGCTACCAGAACTCCCAGCTATCTATATTTAGGGGAAAAAAAAACCAAAAAAACTCACTGCCCTCAAGTCAGATCCAACTCACAGTGACCCTTTCTTGGGTTTCTGAGGCAGTATCTCTATAGAAGTAGATTACCTAACCTTCCTACTGAGGAGTGGCTGGTGGGTTTGAACCATCAGCCTTCTGGTTAGCAGTCAAATGCCTTAGGGACTATGCCACCAGAGCTCCCCAAACTAGCTATATATATAACAAACACATCAAGAAGCAATAGCTGACTAATGTAACAAAAAAGAGTACCTTATTAATAATTCATGGTGTCATCACTTACAAAGTATACATTTTTTTCCATATACAAATAACAACTTTGATACTTTAGGCAATTAAACAAAGCAATGTTTAGTTATCTTGGCTTTAGTTTCTAGGATATGTTAAACTCATATTTTGCCTAAATTAGACCAGCTGTAATGAGCATAATTTTTATAGGAATGGTGAACTTTTGCAAAGTGAGAAGTTGAACTGCCTACATTCATAAAGTTTATCCCTAGTAAAAATATATGAATGTATCCAAAATAGACCAAAAAAAAAAAAACTTATCCAAATAGACAAAGTAGTAAAATAATCATAATGCAGCAACCATGCAATGGTTTGTCAGCTTCTGTTTTCATCAGTAAATTTCTATTGTCGGGCTATGTAAGCATCTATTAAAAGGAATGAGAAAAACTCAAATGAAAATCATTTTTAAAGTAAATGAGATTTTAAAGATGTATTTAGTTTTAAGTTCAATATGCAATCAGGAAATAATTTTTAAAAATGATTAGGAGAATACCATATGCCTCACTGTCTCATCTGTCATATTTTTTCTTCCTTTTAATATAGAAAGAAACATAATATTGAATAGAACGTAGTCCATTTCCTTTGGTTTCCTATATTACTGGAGGGTTATTACTCTGGGAAGCAATGAAGAATTCTGTTTGCTTTATTGTTCTGACTTCTCTACAAAGTACCTTCTGTAATTGGTTGAATCCAAAAGAGAACAAAATGAAACTCATTTGGTCCTGATCATTTTGATCACAATCCGCCTCCTTCTAGTAAAAAGGGCACCCCTATGTTCTATCTGGGAACTGCTGCTACAAATCTTTTTCTCTATCATTTTGAGTATATGTCTGTATTACTCATGATATGGTAATTACCCTGCTATTTTGGCTAATTTTGAATTTTGCAAGATTGACAAAATTTTCTATTAACCGACCATATATATTACTACTTTTCATACTTCATATATAATCAATTAAGTAAATACCTGTAAAATATATTGAATAATCCATATTTTAGAAATAGTCATAATGCATGATATTTTGAAAGTGCTAATGCATCTAACCTAATAAAAAATTTTACCAAGAACTAAAGAGGGATTGTATTTGGCAGCATTAATATTATTATTGTTATTATAATAACAATATTATTGTTATTGGTGTTGCAAGGTGCTATCCAATCGGCTCTGACTCATAGCAATCAATACAATAGAGTGAAACACTGCCCAGTCCTGTGCCAGCCTCACAATCCTTGCTATATGTAGACCATTGTTGCAGCCACTGTGTCTATCCATCTTGTTGAGGGTCTTCATTGTTGTTGTTGTTGTTAAGTGCCGTCGAGTCGTTTCTGACTCATAGCGACCCCATGCACAGCAAAGTTGTAACTAAGCAAAGTTGTATCGTCTGTATATCTCAGGTTGTTAATGATTCTTCCTCCAATCCTGATACCACGTTTTTCTTCATATAGTCCAGCTTCTCGG
>NW_006921838.1:473000-473642 GCF_000298275.1 Orycteropus afer afer
CAGCTCTCACATGCATACCAGGTGATTGGAAATATCATGGCTTGTGTCAGGCGCTCCTTAGTCCCCAAGGAGACATCCTTGCTCCTCAGCACTTGAAAGAGTTCCTTCACGGTTGACTTTCCCAATGCCACACGTCATCTAATGTCCTGACTGCTGCTTCCAGTGGCATTGATTATAGAACCAAGCAAGGTGAATTCTTTGACAACCTCAATCTTCCCTCCATTTATTGTGGTGCTGCTCATTGGTCCAGTTGTGAGGATTTTTGTTTTCTTTATATTAAGACGTAATCCATACTGCATACTGTATTCTTCAACTTTCATCAGTAGGTGCCTCAAGTCATCCTAACTTTCAGCAAGCAAAGGTGTTGATTGTGTTGTTATTGTTGTTAAGTGCCATCGAGTCATTTCCAACTCATAGCAACCCCATGCACAGCAGAACGAAACACTGCCCAATCCTGCACCAGCCCCAGAAACCCTGCTATACTTGAGCCCATCATCGCAGCCACTGTGTCAATCCATCTCTTTGAAGGCCTCCCCCTCTTTTGTCAACTCTCCAACCTACCAAGCATGACATCCTTCTCCAGGGAATGGTCCCTTCTTACAGCATAACCAAAATAGGTGAGACGAAGTCTGGCCATTCTTG
>NW_006921838.1:474400-499302 GCF_000298275.1 Orycteropus afer afer
CAATCTCCTCTCCATTTATCATGACATTGATTATGGATCCAGTTGTGAGGATTTTGGTTTCTCTATGTTGAGATGTAATCCATACTGCAGACTGTAGTCTTTAATTTTCATCAGTAAGTGCTTCAAGCCATCCTCACTTTCATCAAGCAAAGTTGTGTCTTCTGCACATCATAGGTTGTTAATGAGTCTTCCTCCAATCCTGATGCCACATTCTTCTTCATAAAGTCCAGCTTCTCAGATTATTTGCTCAGCATACAGATTGAATAAGTATGATGAAAGGATATAACCCTCATGCACTTCCTTCCTGATTTTAAAGCATGCTGTATACTCTTGTTTTGCTTGAACAACAGCCTCCTGGCCCATGTATGGGTTCCTCATGAGCACAATGAAGTGTTCTGGAATTCTCATTCTTTGCAACATTACCCATAATTTCTTATGATCCACATAATTGAATGCTTTAGCATCGTCAGTAAAACACAAGTAAATATCTTTCTGGTATTATTTGCTCTCACCCAAGATCCATCTAACATGAGCAATGATATATCTTATTTCGTGTTCTCTTCTGAATCCAGCTTGCATCTCTGGACGTTCTTTGTCAATACACTGCTGCAATCATTTTTTAATTATCTTCAGCAAGATTTTCATGCATGTGACAATAATGATATTGTTTTATAATTTCCATATTCTGTGGGATCACCTTTCTTTGAAATGGATACATTTTTGTATCTCTTCCAGTCAGTTGGCTAGATAGCTGTCTTCCAAATTTCTTGGCATAGATGAGTGAATGCCTCCAGTGCTGCATCCATTTGTTAAAACATCTCAGTAGGTATTCCATCAATTCCAGGGGACTTGTTCTTTACTGATTCTTTCAGTGCAGCTTTGACTTTCTTCAATACCATCTGTTCTTGATCATATGCCACCTCCTGAAATGGATCAACATGGACAAATTAGTTTTGGTACAGTGACTTGGTGTATTCCTTCCATTTTCTTTTAATGTTTCCTGCGTCATTCAATATTTTTCCCATATTGCAAGTTGAGGTTTGATTTTTTTCTTCAGTTCTTTCAGCTTGAGAAATGCTAAGTGTGTTCTTTTCTTTTGGTTTTCTAACTCCAGGTCTTTGCACATTTCATTATAATAATTGACTTTTTTTTTTCTTGAACTACTCTTTGAAATGTTCTGTTCAACTCTTTTATTTTGTCATTTCTTTCATTTGCTTTAGCTACTCTCCACTCAAGGGGAAATTTCAGAGTCTCTTCTGACATCCATTTTTGTCTTTTCTTGCTTTTCTGTCTTTTCAGTGACCTTTTGCTTTCTTCATGGATAATGTTCTCAGTGTCATCCCACAATTCATCTGGTTTTTAGTCATTGGTGTTCAATGCATCAAACTGAATTTAGTTGATCTCTAAATTCAGAAGGGATATAATCAAGGTCATATTTCTCATGGAGTAGTTTTAATTTTCTTCATCGTCAACTTGAACTTGCATATAAGCAGTGGGTGGTCTGTCCTACAGTCAGCTCCTGACCTTTTGGCTGGAGGTACTAAGATTCTCCATTGTCTCTTTCCACAGATGTAGTCAATCTGATTCCTGTGTACTCTTTCTGGGGAAGTCCACATGTATAGGTGCCATTTATGTTGTTCAAAACAGGTATTCACAATGAATAAGTTGTTGGTCTTGCAAAATTCTGTCATGCAATTTCCAGGATCATTTCTATCACCAACCCATATTTTCCAACTACTAGTGATTCTTCTTTGTTTCCAACTTTTGTATTCCAGTCACTAGTGATAAACAACACATCTTGATTGCATGTTTCGTCAACTTCAGACTGTGTAAGTTGTTAAAAATCTTCAATTTTCTCCTCTTTAGCTTTGGTGGTTGGTGCATAAAATTTGAATAATAGTAATATTAACTGGTCTTCCTTGGAAGCACATGGATCTTGTCCTATTGCTGGCAGCATTGCACTTCAGGACATGTCTTGAAACCTTGTTTGTAATGATGAAATGGCATGCCATTCCTCTTCGATTTGTCATTCTTGGCATAGTAGATCATATGTTTGTCTGATTCAAAATGGCCAAAGCCAGTCCATTTTTCCTCACTAATTCCTAGGATATTGATCTTTATATTGATCTATATGTGTTCCATTTCATTTTTGACAATTTCTAATATTCATATTTGTACATTTCATGATTATAGTAATGATAATTATTATAGGACTTACTTTTGTTTGAAAGTGTCAAAAATAAATAAAGACTATATAAAGTAGAGTGGGAGCTCTGGTGGCATAGTGCCTATGGCATTTGACTGCTAAGCAGAAGGCTGGCGGTTCAAACCCATCAGCCACTACTCAGAAAGAAGTTTGGACAATCTATTTCTGTAGTGATATTGCCTCAGAAACCCAAGAAGGGGTCCCTATGAGTCAGATCTGACTTAATGACAGTGAGTTTGGTTTGGTTGGTTGTTTATATAAAATAGAACAAAATAAAATACGTGAAAATAATGAACAAAACAAACATTAAATTTATCAGCTGTGGGTAACATTTATATATATCCAGCCACCTATTTATAAATATTTTTACAATTAAGTGTGAAATATTATTTTTTATAACTCAATTCTATTATATTTCACAACTAATTATATTACCTTACTTAGTTCATTAAAATGTTACTACTATTATTATCCTATAATTGTTTATAAAGACACAATAATAAGTCACTGAAAATTGTAGCTCTGTTTTAGCATGTGAAGATCTGTGTTATGTTTAATATCCATTTATAAGGTTAAACACAAAGTGAAAATTTAAATTTGATATAGTTTTCTGGTAGCAGTGGTTAAGGCATTTGGTTGCTATCCAAAATGTCAGCAGTTTGAATCTACCAGCTACTCTACAGGAGAAAGATGAAGCACTAAGCCTCTGTAAAGATTTACAGTGTTGGAAACTATGAGCCAGTTGTTCTCTGTCCTAAAGGGTCTCTATGAGTCATAATCAATTTGATAGCAGTGGATTTGGTTTTTGTTTGGTTTTTATTAATCTTAATTGTGTACTTTGAAAATCCCCTTAGCTCTTCTGCTATTTTTCTTGAATTAAAAATATTTATTCTTTGCTTTGATTCTGAAGTATGTTAATTGATTGATTGATTGATGCAGGTATTGAAAACATTGCATATTAAAATTACAATGTAACTTTAGACCCAATCCTCAGTTTAGGGAAAGTAGAGAGTATTGAAGAACAAATCAAAGAGTACCTTCAAAAAACAGTCACAGAACCACAAAATGCAAGACAGTCTACAAGACAATTGGCTGGTGCATGGAAGAAGTCAATGTCCTTTTAAAAGTGCTACCTGTTCTGGGTCAAAGGAACCTTGGTGGTGCAGTAGTTAAGTGCTTTGCTGCTAACCAGAAGGTGGAAAGTTTGAATCCACCAACCATTCTGCAGCAGAAACATTTGCATTCTGGTCCCATAAGGATTTATAGCTTTAGAAACCCTAAGGATCAGTTCTACTCTGTTTTATAGAGTCTCTATGAGTCAGAATTGACTTGATCACAAGTTATAGTTCTCCATCAAAAAGACCAATCAATGAATGAATAAATGAGTATCTTGATTGCATAGTTGTAGAAAAGAAAAGGAAAGCTTTACAAACCATACTTAAAGAATATTAGAAATATTTAATATCAATTGTTCAATAGAGGTCATTCAGGAATTATCACTAATATCTATTATTACAATAATGTTATTTATTTATATAAATGAATATTATTATTTTTCAGAGACATACACTGAAGTATTTAAAAGTGAAACATAATGTTGTAGTGGCCCAACAACACACACATACACATACACACCCTCATACCACATGCAAACATAAAGGAAGAAGTAATCTCAAGGTATTTAACACTACCATCTATTCAGTCTATTGTTCTTTTCCTTTTCCATATTTTTTAGTATTTTCATAATAAAAGCTTGGAAAAAATGTATAAATTCACTGCTTTAGAGTTAAAACTGGGGAGTTTGAGAAAGACCCTTATGTAAGTAATTCATATTGTATATACAAAACATATAGTATAAGTATTTACAACAGCCATTCATAAAATTTTAAAATCAGTTCAGAAAAACAGAAACAGACATTTTACATTAGTGTATACTTGAACCTTGCAGGATGCCTCCTTGAATATTATCCAATGGTGAACTAATCCATGTGACTGCCATAGCACTTCAGATTTCTAAAGGTCAGGAGCTCCTCAGGTCCTTAAATTTTTAATGATCTTATTTACATTTTCACTTTTCCTTCCAGATAAATCTATCAGAGGACGTGGCATTATGAAATCTTCCAAGCATGAACATAGCAACTCTTACTTCTGTCTGGATTTGGAATGTCCTCCTCACATTCTCTGGTTTCACCTGAGTCAGTTGATTCCTAGATGCATTCTTCCAGGTTATTCCTGCAGGAAGATATTTTACATTACAGACATAAATAAAAATAGAATTTTTCTTTTCCTTTTTGCTTTACAAAGCTTTTAATTATAAACTCTCTTAAAAGAGTCAGAGATTCTTTGTGTCATTAGCTAAGTTTACATAGAGAGTGAGTGTTTTGTGTGTGGGGAATAGGATAAAGTTTGAAGATCAGGCACAGTATTGAAAATCAATCAACAATGGAGATGTAAAATGATTACGAATCTAAGAGAAAACCATTATTTAATTTACCATGATTGTACTTAAATGTAAATATGATTAAGCTACAGCTTGATTAGTATATGATCAAGGTAGAATTTTATTAAAGCATATATTTGTGATTAAAATATATATAGATAATGTATATAAAATTGTGTAATGTTTGGAGTAAAACATGGCAGAGTAAATAAAACTCACCCAAAATTATCATAACTACCAAAATAATCATGTCACTCATAGTCAAGAAAAATTTCAACATTGCATTTGTTTTCCTTTGCAATATTTCAAAGCTTGACTGTAATCAAATAGCTAATTGATTTCAAGAACTTCTCTTTTTTTTCCCTTTTATTTTCACTTTAGTTCATCAACACCAAATTATTAATGTTCAAAAGTATATGGTTTCTGTAGAATGTATGGGAAAGAGAACTTCAACTTAAAACCATTTCCTATTAGAAAATTTTATTGGAACAGTGTCACTTGCTTTTGGTCACATTTTCATAATGGAAATTGGTTCCTGTCCCTAATCTGACTTAATGGAAAAGAAGATCAAGTTCTTGACATATCTGGTAGGATATCAGCACAATTTGCTGGAACACTTGCCACTTGATGCTACAGTCAAAATTGTAGTAATGAAAAAGGAATGCTTTGAATAGATGTCATGTTGAATGTTAATTATGGAGTTAGGAAAATAGAGAGTTTATATTCTGACATCTAATTCATAGTAGGATAAAATGAATTCATAAAGGGTCAGGAAGCCAGGCTGAAACAGTTTCATTTATCTGATATGTTGGCCAAATAAATCCCTTCAATATGACCTTGAAAATTCATACAGTTTGCTAGTATTAATAAATAGTTTCCATCCAGATGCCAGAGTATAATGCCAGAGCAGATGTGTTTTATTAAAGCTGGTTCAGCAATCTAAGATCAACTGGAGTATATTAGTGCATGGTCAGAGATAAACCATTAAGATGAAAACATCAGCAAAAATATTGCATAAGAAAGCATAAAGTATGGGATAGGTTTTGCTTGGATGTACAAATATATGTTGACCATCTTCAAATATTTGAAACTCTGTCATGTAGAAGAGTAAACAGGCTTACTCTATCTTGGGTTGAATTTGCAAATCGACTAGTGCAACAAATGCAGCTGTCAAACAATAGAAAGAATTGTGATCTGTTGAAGAAGGGATTCAGTGTTACCACAGATTCCACTAAATTATATATACAATTTATTTTGATTTAATTTTCAATGACTTGCTGAATTAATAATCTTTTATCTATGTAATTTGCAACAAGGTTGATAAACTATTAAAATATTTGGAAGGAGGTCAATTGATAGCTTCAAGGAAATATAACATAGTTACCAAAATTTTCATGTTTTTTAAAATTCACGAATTTCTCCTGGGCAATTTTTTAGTTAATCTAATTTGCAAACCACTTTTACTTGACATTTTAGATAACCTATGAGAGCGGCTATTTTTTTTTTTTAACTATTTGTAGAAATACAACGTATCGTGACTAGTACACATTTATTTTGCGAACTGAAGTTTTAATCAACTTGGATAATTTGATAATATTTTCCCTACATAAAGACATTTTGCATGAATTCCTGTGAATTTTTTATTCTTGCTATTCTTGGTAATGTCTAAAATCTGAAAGACTGCAATAATCTCTATATAATATCTTCATGAATATACACTGTAGCATTTCCTTTTGCATATTACACAGATCTTATTTTCATAGAATACATTTAATTAATTCTATCCTACTACAGAAATCTTGTATGGAGAAGATGATGGAACTCAGTAAATTGTAAGCTGGAAGAGGATGTGTCTTAAACAGGTGAAACCTCTTACATCTATTTTATGATGCTGTTTATGAATAAACATATTTTGGAGATCATATTTAGTCTTCTTCTATCTTGTTCTATATGTAAATGATAACTAAGAGTTTTTTCACCCAAGCCTTTCATTACTGTGTCAAATTATTATTAGCAAAATAAATAAAATGGAATAAATGTATTTAGCGGGTGTGGGGGTATTTCTAGGTCTTTTAAACAAATTCTCTGTGTCTGCTTTTAGATTAAAATGAAAATTTATCAAATAAGTTTATTTTAAACTCAAAGTTCAGATATCATATTTGATTTTAGATAAAAGGGAAGAGATAAGTTAGAGAATAATCAAGTGAAAAAATAAGTAAGATAATAATCCTGTACAATTAACACTTACTGTGCTTTAGTATACAGATGCTATTCTCAGGTCCTACATGGATAATCATATTTATAAAAAGATACTTGTAAGAAAGTTATAATTATTATTTTCCATAATTTACAGATGAATTCCTTATGCAAAACAAACAAGCAGAAAAATTGTCTCATTTTACAGATGATGAATCTATGCGGAGAAAAAGTAGATAACTTTTCCTGTGTAAAAATATAAAATAAATAGTTCAAGGAGTAAAGAATTTGGCTAAGGTACTATGACTCCATATCATTACTGTTGTTGTGTGCTGTCAAGTTGATTCTGACTCATAGCAACCCTCCATGGTGGAGTAGAACTGCCCCCTAGGGTTTCCAAGGCTATAATCTTTATGGAAGTAGACTGTCACATCTTTCTCCACAGAGTGGCTGGTGGGTTTGAACCACTGACCATTCCATTAGCAGCTGAGTGCTTAACCATTGTGCCACCAAGACCCCTTATGTCCTCACTAGTTATCTGGTATTCTGTATAGCTTCTTCAAAAAACCTGATAATAAATGCTGTCAAAAAAATAATGCAAAAGAATGACTAATATGAGAAGGGGAATTCCAGATGGGGTGCTTAAGAAAGGTCTGGGTGAGAAGGTAATACTTAAACTGAAACATAAGTGTCAGGATGAAGTTTGGCAGACAAATCTGGTGAGTGAACATTCCAGACAATCTGATTGTCACCAGGAGATGGCCAATAAAAATTATTTTCATTAAAATATGTTAAAAAACCACTGCTTAAGATAAGATCTAATTATAGGCAAGAATTGTGAGTTATATACATTCCCCTAGGACAAACATAATTAGAAGCACACAGCAGTGCGTCACTGACTATTCAATTGACTCCATGGACCTATATAGAGTGTCTGTTATGTTCTCAGTGGTCTCATTGGTTCAGCTGAAGGGAAGTGTAGTAGGCATTTTAAATCTGGAAGCATGATCATTCAAATTTTAATTTTCCATAGCTCATTCTGTATAAGTAAGGCTACTCTGAGTTTGGGTGACATATGGAAAATGCCAGCGATAGGACCAATCCTGGCTGGAAAGACAAATTACATCTTGCTTCACTCTGGACACTGTTAGACTTTCCTTTCTGATGCCTCCTATTCCTTTTGAGATCAAGATCATTGTTATCATTGTGAGCCTTACTGTGCCTTTTAAATTCTGTAAGAAGACCAAGGACTGTGTTCCTGACCTACTCATTCTTAGCCACTTTAATTGTGTAGGGGAAGATAATATACCTAAAGTAAATTCCATAATATATTATTCCAGTGAAATGTAGAAGAAAACATCTAATAGATGTTCCTCTTTGACTCTCCTTGGCAGAGTTATTTACTCTCCATGTCTGTTTTCACAAATGTCTATCATAGAATTTGCACTTTGATTACTTATTTATACAATGGATCCTCTCCACACACAGGATTATTCACTCATCCAAAGAATAGGCAACATCTAGCTAGCTTTGTTTGTTCCAGGATCTGAGATAGCAATTTAGCAATACTTGTTTGTTAAATGAATCAATCTAATTTGTGCTAGAATGTAATTGGCTGATGAGGGTTCCCTATATTAATGCTTTCAGAGCATTGGGGATTGACATAAATTTGACCTTTAATACATGTGTGTAGACTGAATATATGAATGTACACTGGTCTATGTAGGATAGTATGTATTTTTTTTTTTCCTATCAAGTATATCTATTAAACATAAATATTCCTTTCTGTGTATGTAAGTAGGGAAAGACCCAAAAAGTTTGTCCACTGAGCTGCACTGAATTCTAGCTCACAAACAAAACACAAAGACCATGGCCATCAAGGTAATTCTGACTCATGGCATACGGACAGAATAGAATTGAGTTCCATAGGGTTTTCTTGGCTATAATCTTAATGGGACCAGATCACCAGGCCTTTCTTCTGTGGTGTCACTGAGGGTTTGGACTGCCAACTTCTGGTTAGTAGCCAAGAGCAAACTGTCTGCATCACCAAGAACCCTTTCTAGTTTATGATGATGTTGTTACGTGTTATCACGTCAATTCAAATTCATAGTGACTCTATATGACAGAGTAGAACTGTTCCATAGGGTTTCCTAGTCTGAAATCTTTATGGGAGCAGACTGATATTTCTATTCTCCCACAGAGCCGCTGATGAGTTTGAACTACTGACCTTTTGGTTTAGTAGCTGAGAGCAAACCATTTGTGTCACCAAAGACCTTTCTGTTTCATGTTGTTGTCGTTATGTGCCGTCAAGTGGTACCCGACTCATAGTGACCCCTCCTTGGGTTTCCGAGGCAGTATCACTACGGAAGTAGATTGCCCCATCTTCCTTCCGAGGAGTGGCTGGTGGCTTTGAACCGCCAGCCTTCTGGTTAGCAGTCAAGTGCCTTAGGCACTGTTTCATAGTGGAACTTATTTTAATGACTCTCTGATTGGAGTTGGAGTGCAGGAGGCAGAACAATTAAGGAATGGAGAATTATCAAATCTATGTAGTTCAACTTGGTTGTGGAAATATTGGAAGGTGATCATGGATTCCTTTACCTATTTATGTTATTTTGGGGCCAAACCATGGCAGATCTTGGATGGCTTCCTTGGGACAATGAAAAGAGGAAAGATGAAACAAAATGTTTTCTAAAGATTGGACATAAATTACAAACTTTGAAATATATATTTGGTATCAAAGCTCTTATTCTCTGTATAAATAAAACACTGTACTTTTCTTACTTGTTTTTCATTTTCATTTGAAATGTGTCTGATTTCTCCCGTTTGCCAAATGTTAGCCTCTCAAAAATGTACTTCATAGTCCCTCAAACGGAATTTCTTGCAGAATAATCCACTACTTCTAATACTGAGGGAAAAGAATTGCTGATGTCAAAACTATAGAGCAGAATACAATTGAGTGAGACAGTTTTTATGTTACAAAATGAGAAATAGATTTCTTCATTATTTTAAATCTTTTCTATTCCAAAGCAGAATTTAGCAGCCATGGTTTTGTTTTATGTGAAGTCTAAAAATTTCCAGGGATCAATAAGAAAATAGTCTTTGGCTTCTGTTACATCAATTCTGTTGATATTCTAAATTTTCCATCATTAAGAGATTGTGTTAATTAAGAGACAGAGATCAGGACATCATATATAATTTGCTTATTTGTATTTTGCTAACAGAACTAATTTTTAGATCCTCAAAATCACATATACCCATGCTAGAAAATATACAACATATATAAAACATATTGTTGTTGTTGTTGCTATGTGTTGTTGAGTCGGACCCAACTCACAGCAACCCTCCTTGGGTTTCTGAGGTGGTATCACTATAGAAGTAGATTGCCCAACCTTCCTTTCAAGAAGTGGCAGGAGGGTTTGAACTGCCAGCTTTCTGATTAGCAGTCAAGTGCCTTAGGCACTACACTACCAGAGATCCTATAAAACATATACAAAAGTGTAAAGGGTCAGGGAGAAGGTGACTGCATATAAATGTACAAGCTCAAGCAAGAAACAGCCTGTCTTTGTATTTAAAAAACAAAAATCATCTATCTCCACAATCAAGTCAACTGACTGAAAACTTAGCCTCAGGCATTCCTGGGTTCCCCTTAAAGTTCTAAAATTTGGAGATCTGTCATAAGTAGGGTTAGTTAATTTTCATCTGTCCACACAAGTTACCCCTGAGGTATTACTCATCGTCTTCTTGAAAGGGGTCTGTTTAAGTCTAGCACCTTCTTACTTCTGTGAAATCATTTCTAAAAAGATAGTGTTTGGCATGGTTGCCCCTGGTCCTGCCTTACTGAGACTAGCCTTTCCTCTAGAGAGACTCACCACTCACCGAGAGCTGCAGCTGGGTGACCAGGACTGCTGCTGGACCACTTCTCTCTTCTCCACTATTTCTGTGGCTTCTAGTATTCAGACTTCCCCTTCAAGTTGGGGAAGCCTTTCTTTCCCCACACACATGATCTTTCTTCTAACTGCTCAGGCCTCTTCTCTTCTCTACTTTTTCAGAAAATCTTTTTGTAAATTGTTTTAACAATTTTAAAAGTAGTCAATGACCATTAGACTCCAAATCCTTTCCAGAAGAGAAGTCCTGACCTGTAAACATTACTAGTTCAACAGAGAAAAATAAACATGAAACCATTAAATTTCCTATTAAAATGGATAAATTGTTCATGTTTTACAAAACCATATGCTTTATGTGTCCAAGAAGAAAATGTTCTTTTCATTTCTATATTTGTTTCTGTATTAGTTTCCTCAGTCTGTTGTAACAATGGATCCCAACAGAAATTTATTTTTCTCACAGATCTGGAAGATAGATGTAAGACTTCACAATGTTAGCAGGGTCGTTTTCTGTTTGAAGGCTCTGGAGGAGGATTTTTCCATGTCTCTTCCAACTTCTGGCAGCCCCAGGCATTCCTTGGCTTATGAAAGTACAACTCCAACCTCTGCTTCTTTCCATATGGCTGTCTTCCCTCTGTGTTTCCCTCTTTCTTTCTCCCTCTCTCTTCTTTTCTTTTCATAACACCATTCATGTTAGATTTAGGCCCATCCAACTCTACTAAGATCTTGTGTTAACTCTTTCATGACCTGCAGGATATATAGCACCCATCTACATTCTCCTCCTCTGATTTGACTGCTAACCAGAAAGCTGGAGGTTCAAACCCACCAGCTACTCCTCAGAAGGAAGTTTGGGCAATCTACTTCCATAGAGATACCACCTGGGAAACCCAAAGAGGGTTTGCTGTGACTTGGGTCCAACTCGATGGCACATAACAGCAACAAACTCTCCCACTGAAAGTGAATGAAACCTTGAGAAGGGGGATCTATATAACTGTGCGAAAAGGAAGGGATGGATGCATGCTGCAAATTACTGTTTTTTTTAGGGTATTATATAAGGTAGTGTATCCTGGAGTTATGATTTTGCAAAACTTTGTCTCTTGGCTTTTTTTACTGGGAGATAAGCCTTATAAGTATGTTCCTGAGTTCCTGTGAATTATTTGTAAGTTGCCTTTCTTATGATGATTGCATGTTCATGTCAATACTACATTTTTAGGCACCCTAACCTGTATGTACTTGTCAAGGAATCCAGAAAGTGGTGCATAGTTCAGAGGAACACGCATCCCACTAATCCTATCCTGAGTTCAGAGAGACATATATATTCCACATCATCTTACTCTGAATCCAGAATAACATGTGTGTCCCACATAATCCTTTCCCCTGAGACCAGATGTAGATATATGTCCCATATATTAGATATAAAAAACTTATTTCATAAGAAAAAAGAAAAATCAGAAATGCTCCTTGATTCAGCATGCCTACGATTAATGAAAACACATGATATCAACAAAAAATTCACAAGAAAAAAAACTGGGTCATGAAAGGGTTAACTAAATATGTCTATAAGAGTATATTTCCAAATATGGTCATATTCACAGGTACTGGAGTTTAGGACCTTAACACATTTTTTGAAAATATAATTCAACCAATAACACTGCCTAACTCACTTAAAAAGTGAGGGACATGTACTACTGAACTACATGGACTTCATCAGGAGAGTAATTACACCAATACAAAGAAGTAAAGCTTTCTGTGGCTTTATTTCCCTCAGGTACCTGTTTTTTTTTTTAATTTCACCCTGCATATTGGTAAATAATTTGTCTCCATCCCCTGAGAAATTGACTCGATGGGTGATTCTTCTACCTCTCTAGTGGGCTCCATTTCCCAGAGTTAAATTCAAACACCAACAGAATATACCATGGTTGTGAATAAGACTCTGATTGGTTTTGCATTAAGTAAGGCTTTGATTTTTAGCTGGTAATATGAGGTGTTTCTCCAAGTTTCTTATTGAATCCTCTCTATCTTTAGAGTAATTTTATTCTCCTAAACTCTGGGAAAGAATTTGACCATAATAGCAGAATAAGCAGTGGAAAGCCTTTCCATCCTTTTCCAGTTTCCTTTAGGTAGAAGACCCTACCTGTTTTTCTCCATTTCCTAGCTTTCAATTCTCTGTTGAGACAGGAGACATGGTATCAATAAAATTTAATCTCTGGTGGAATATGAAGGTTATTGTTGCTAATGCATCTCTGTTTTCCAAACCCTGAAGTTCTTTTTATCTTCCACACTGATATTTATGATTTTTTTCTGGAAAATCACCAAGGAAGCCCTACCATCAATATAAGAAATATGTTAGTTACTGTTATTCTTGTTATGAAAATAATAAACATCCAAGGAAAAATATGATAAGAACTTTGATATCATCTCAGTACTTTTAAAAAATACACACAATTTATATAACTCAGATACATTTTATAGGCTTTGTAGATAATTTTATATTTCTTTTATCACATAGTACTATAACATAGATGACACAGACCAAGAATATGAATTTATTAAATTATTACGGTCAGCATAGTACTTAAATAGTTTTCCCATACTTTAAAAATTGGGAAATTTTCATATATTTATTTTATTTCTGGAAAAGTCATAGAATCTAGCTTATTAGATCTATATGTGAGTCCTACAATATATGATAACTATTAGGCAGAGACAGTAGCTCCTTTTAGTTGGAGCACAGGCCATGAGCAACCCAGTTTACTATAGTCCTTACCAGGCTGTTTTCATTCACTTCTTCTACTTGTCTGTCTCATAGACTATTTGCATTTGTAAATTCTATTAAAATATTCACAAGTTGGTATCAAATAAAACATCCTCCATGAAATTATAATGTTCTTAAGCATTCTCAGTTTTGTTCATGTAGAGCAGTACTTATCAACACAAGCTGTGGGGGTTATGTCTCCCTAGAAACATCTAGCAATGTCTGTAGACATTTTTACATTTTACAACTGGGAGAACGTACTACTAGCATCTAGTCACTTGAAGTCAGGAATGCTGCTCAACATCCTACAATGCACAGGACAGCTTCCCACAACAAGAAATTTTATAGCCAAAGAGTCTATGATGCTGATGTTGAAAACTCTGAATACAGAATGCACATGTAAAGAATGAACTATCTTAAGTAATAAAGGCAGATGTTATATTAGGTGGCCATTGTCAAATTTGTCTAAAGAAAGATTATTTCAATGGAGAATATTTTTAATTTGTGTTTACTTAATTAGTAGGAAATTCATAAATAAATACAAGATAGAGTGCAATAGAATTAGAGAGGGGAAATGAAAAAGCCTGAGCCAAATATATAATTTTGCCTTAATGAATTTCTGAGTGCAAGAATGTCTTTGAAGTGGAAACTTTTCCTGTATCTTCTTTGCAGTGTTGAGGACACACTTCAAGTTCAATAAATATTTAATCATGATAATAGGACATTTTGAGGCTGCCTGCTAGAAAAACATTGTAGTAAGCAGTTCAGTGTTAATTAGCATTCATAGACATTAACAATGCCTGGGGAGCTACACATGAGCTGAAAAGTTATGGCATATTTTTAAAAGTAATTTCAAAATAATGTTTAAAAGGATCCCTTTTAACTTCTTTTTTTTCTTTTTTAATATTTTAAATTTTCCTCTAATGAGGAAGTCTGGGTATTCTGAAACTAGATTGAGGAACTAACCAGAGATAAAATTTCAAAGGAAGCCTACTTTATACAGATAAATATGACTAAAGAGAGTCAGTCATATTAGCTCAAAAGTACTACAACCCGAACCCTACTGTGGAGCCCAAATGGAGTGAGGTGTATGTTGGCCTAGAGAACATTGGGGATAGTGAGCCTGGTGCAGAAAGTCAGAACTCAGGCATGATAAGAAAGGTGTAAGGAGTGGGGTGGACAGTGATATTGCCTGTCACCTTGAAGCCCACGTAGGTTCGGGAGAATCATTCACATGAACAGGGTTAAAAACATGTGGATGAAAAAAAAAAAGTTTACAAAGGTATCTATGCAAGTAGGGAAGGGATGTCCACCATGGGTGACCTTGCTCATATTTGAAATACCAGTGACATAGTCTCCGGCCTCACAGCAACATGCCACCCACCTCAGTATGACAAACTGACAAATAAAGGGTGGACCATCCAATGAGTAGCCAGTAAATATTGCTATTGTATTACTGCAGCTAAGACCTTAAATGCATACCAGAGCTTCAGTCTTGTATTAATCTCAATTCTGAAACAATTGGCCACTGAAAACCTTATGAATAACAGTGAAACCCCAAAAAGCCTAAAAGAAGTGTGTTTGCTAAGAGGGTTAATAACCATGATGATGGTAGTCTGCTAAGGCTGAAGTGAGTAGAAAGGCTATGGAGCATGTGGACAGTAGTAGTGACTACCTGGTGTAAGTTCTACAAAGTCCATAAGAGTTGGGAGACATCTATGTTTGACTGAGTGGTGGTCACAGCAATAGTGTTGCATAGTGTGTAATCATCACAATAGGATGTAGAGGACTGGGCTTGAGCAGTGTCTATAGGACTCCCCTATAGCGGAAAGAATTGCTTCAAGGATGGGAGATTATTTACATATCGGGAGGTTAGTTAAAGAAGTAAACAAGCTGAGAATAATGAAAGCCAATTTTCTGTCATTGAATGTCATTGAATTTCTGTCAGAGAATGTCATTGCAAACATGCAGAGAAAAAAAAATAAAACTACAATGAACCCTCTAGGGTAGATTAATATTGGAAATATTAGTGCAAATTCTAGGCTTTCAGAATGTTCAGATAAATTTAAAAGTGCATATAAATGCACACATGTGAGTGTGTGCTCGCTTAGACAGCTTAGAGTGGCAACATCTGAATAGCTGTTAGTATACCTAGTACCCAGATCATGGGCACTAAATTATTCTTCACAGAAAGGGGGGAAAAACCTATCTGAAGACACAGCAAACTCCAGAGCTGGTAAAATGTGCACCATGAATTTTGAATATCATTTTGTGTTGAGAGTAAGAATGCACACTATGGATGACTAGTAAAAGGGAAATAATCAACTTGAAGGAATTTTCACTGGTCAAAATAGGGGTAATTTGAGCTTCTATTAGATAAAAATAACAAGTGAGTATAAACTTTTGAATAAATGGGAATCCCAGAGTACGTACTGCAAAAATAAATGAATAAGCAAGGGAACAGAAAGTTTTCTTTAGTGTAAAATGTCACCTAATACAAGTAGGAAGAATGATCAATCTAGATCATCGCAATTTTTGACAACTATAAAAGTAATAATCAATTCAGTCAAATAACATCAAATCATGCTAAAATAAGTGGGAGAACATTTTATAAGAAAATAATATTTATATAGTCACACAATGATGGCATACATCATCATTGTACCTTCTGACAAAATACTTATTAATTCTAATGTTGAAAAAATAGCCTTTCAGAGAAGAAACCCTAAACCAGTTTCTTAATCAAGTAATCAAAGTTAATAAGAGACAAATTGAATGAGATTAGAGACAAAGCAAAATCATGTTTCACATCCCTGAACATAAACCAAAGAAGAGAACAATGATATCCAGCAATCTCCTTTTGTTGGAGGAACCTCATTTAAAGTGGCCTGAGTTGCAAGTAACACTATGTATGGGTTTAAGTAACATTAGTACATGAGAAACCCAAAAAAGCCTAAAAGAAGTGTGTTTGATAAGAGAACAAGTAGCTGTTTACTCATTTTACATGATAAATCTCAGGAATTAACTGAGGTGCTTCAGTCTTGTATTTTGTGTGAGTCAATACCTCATCCCATTTTTGTGATCTCTTTTGTTAGTATTTGAATATCCTGAATAAATGTGCCCCACAAATGTCCTTGGGAGAGAATTTCATCAGTGTAATATGGTACCTGTGGTCTGGTATGCAGTTAATTCCTTAGCTGCAAAAATACAATAGCAATACTTACTGGTTACTCCTTAGATGAGCCACCCTTTGTCAGTTTGTCATTCTGTGGTGGCTTGCACATTGATGTGAGGCTGGAGGTTATGCCACTGGTAATTCAAATACCAGCAAGGTCATCCATGGCGGACAGGTTTCAGTGGAGCTTCTAGGCTAAGACTGGAAAGAAGGACGGGGTCTTCCACTTCTGAAATATGGATTGAAATAATTACAACCATTCACTACTAATAGTAACACGGAATGTATGAAGTATGAATCTAGGATAAATGGAAGTGTCAAAAATGAAATGAAATGCATAAATATCAATATCTTAGGCATTCCTGACCTGAAATAGACTGATATTGGCCATTTTGATTCAGACGATCATATAATCTACTTTGTCAGCAATGACAAATTAAAGAGGAATTACATCACATTTATGATTATAAAGAACATTTCAAGATCTAGCTTGAAGTACAATGCTGTCAGTAACAGGATAATATCTATATACCAACAAGAAACACCAGTTAATACTACTATTACTCAAATCTATGCATCAACCACTGAAGCCAAAGATATGAAAAAAATTGGAGATTTTTTCCAACTTCTGTAGTCTGAAATCCACCAAACATGCAAGCAAGATATATCGATAATTACTAGAGATTGGAATGTGAAAGTTAGAAACAAAGAAGTTGCATCAGTAGTTAGAAACTATGGCCTTGGTGATAGAAATGACAACAGAGACCACATGATACATTTTTGAAAGCCCAATGACTTATTCATTGCAAATACCATTTTCAACGACATAAACTGTGACTATGCACATGCACCTTGCAGATGGAATACAAAGAAATCAAATCGACTACTTTTTGGAAAGAGATGATAGAAAGGCTCAATATCATCAGTCAGAAGAAGGCCAACATTTGACTGTGGGATAGACCAGCAATTGCTCATAAGTAAGTTGAATTTGAAGCTGAAGAAAATTAAAACAAGTCTACAGGAGCCAAAATGTGACCTTGAGTATATCGCACTTGAAGTTAGAGACCATTTGAAGAACAGAGTTGATGCATTGAACAAAGACCTGATGAATGGTGGAATGACATCAAGGTCATCATACATGAAAAAAGCGAAGGTTCATTTAAAAGAGCATGAAGGAAGAAAAGACAAAACTGAATGTTAGAAGAGACTCTGAAACTCACTTTTTAATGTAGAGTAGCTAAAGCAAATGGAAAAATGATGAAGTAAAAGAGCTGAACAGATTTCAAATGGCAGCTCAAGAAAACAAAGTAAACTGTTATAATGAAATGTGCAAAGACCTGTAATGAGAAAACCAAAAGAGAAGAACATGCTTGGCATTTCACAAGCTGAAAGAACTGAAGAAAAAACTCAAGCCTCAAATTTCCATATTGAAGGATTCTATGGGAAAAAAAAAATTAAACAGTGCAGGAAGCATCAAGAGAATGAATACACAGAGTCAGTGTACCAGAAAGAATTGGTTGACTTCCAACCATTTCAGGATGTAGCATATGATTAAGAACCTATGATACTGAAGGAAGAATTCCAAGTTGAACTGAAGGAACTGGTAAGAAAAAAAGACTCCAGGAATTGGCAAAATACCCATTGATATGTTTCAACCAACAGATGCAGTGCTAGAAGTGCTCACTTGTTTATGGCAAGAAATTTGGAAGACAGTTCCATGGCTAACCAGCTGGAAGAGATCCATATTTATGCCCATTCCAAAGAAAGGTGAGCCAAAAGAATGTGAAAATTATCAAACAGTATCATTAATATCACATGGAAGTAAAATTTTGCTGAAGAAGTTTCAAAAATGGTTGCAACAGTACACAGACAGGTAACTGCCAGAATTTGAAGCCAGATTTTCAGAAGAGGATGTGGAACAAGTGATATCATTGCTGATTTCAGAAGGATCTTGGCTGAGAGCAAAGAATACCAGAAAGATGCTTACCTATATTTCATTGACTAAGAAAAGCCATTAGACTCTGTTGGCCATAACAAATTATGGTTAACATTGTGAAGAATGAGAATTTAGAACACTTCCTTGTACTCACAAGGAACCTGTACATAGACCCAAGAGGCAGTCATTTGAAACATGTGGTTGCTCTGTGGTTTAAAATCAGGAAATGTGTGTGTCAGGGTTGTATCATTGTATTGTATTTATTCAATCTGTATACAGAACAAATAACCTGAGAAACTGGACTATATGAAGAAGAATGTGACATCAGCATTGGGGGAAGACTCATTAACAACCTACAATATACAGGTGACACAGACATGTAGAAAATGTAGAGGACTTTAAGCACTTACTGATGAAGACTATTACCATCAGTATTAATTACATCTCAACATAAAGAAAGCAGAAATCCTCACAACTAGACCAATTAGCAATATCATGATAAACGGAGAAAAGTTTGAAGTTGCCAGGGATTTCATTGTACTTGGATCTATAATCAGTGTCCATGGTAACAGCAGTAAAGAAATGAAATGACCTATTGCATTGGACAGATCTGCAAAAGACCTCTTTAAAGTGTTTAAGCACAAAGATGTCACTTAGAATACTAAGGTGCAACTGACTCAAGCCATGATACTTTCAACAGCCTCATATGCATATGAGGGTTGGATAATGATTAAGGAAGACCACAGAAAAAAATGATACATTTGAATACTGACAAATATTTAAGGTACGGTGGACTGCTAGATAGATGAACAAATCTGTCTGGGAGAAAGTACAGCCAGATTGCTTCTTAAAAGTGAGAATGGACAGACTTTGTCTCTCATACTTTGCTCACGTTGTCAGACGGACCAGTCCCTGGGAAAGGATAGCATGCTGGGTAAAGTAGAGAAACAGTGAAAAAGGGGAAGACTCTCAATGAGAAGGATTGACACAGTGGCTGCAATGACAGGCTCAAGCATGGCAAGGATTATGAGGATGGCACAGTACCTGGCACTATTTTGTTTTGTTATTCGTAGGGTCACTATGTGTTGAAAGCAACTGGATGGCAACAAACAACAAACAGCTTTTTGCATAAAAAACACTAAAAAAAATTATGAGTTAGACTCCTCCTCCTGCTTGTTAGCAAAGTGTTAGCTAATAAGAGCTGCTTGCCTTCCCTTTCCTCTCTGGATGTTAGACTGCCATTGCCTTTATCTTTTGAATTCGACAATTTTTATAAAGATACATAATGAGACGTGAAGGGGATTTATAAGTTAATTAATTTAATGACCATCTCTATAAACAACATGATGGAAAGGCTAAAGAATTCTGAGTAAAGTCAAGTAATTGTTGTTGTTTGTTAGGGGCCTTTGAGTTTGTTCCAAGTCATGGTGGCCCCACGTGCTACTGAATAAAACCACTCCATAGGAATTTATTGGCAGAAATCCTAATGGAAAAAAACAAAACAAAACAAAAAAAAAAAACACACCATATCTTTTCTTCTGAGGTCCTGTTTAGTGGGTTAATTTCTTGAAAAGGAGCCATTTGTGAGGTTAGATGCTTATGCATTGTCAGGTCTGAAAAAAAATTAAAGTTTTTGTTGAGGGTAGCACATAATCACATAATCTGAAAACAAATAAGGGAACACAGAAGAGTGGGTTTAAATATGTTGTAAAACTCAGAAAACTCACTGATGTCAAGTTGATTTGACTCATAGCGACCCCTCCTTGGGTTTCCAAGGTGATATCTCTACGGAAGTAGATTACCCAACCTTCCTTCTGAGGAGTAGCTGATGGGTTTGAACCACCAGCCTTCTGGTTAGTGGTCAAATGCCTTAGGCACTATGCCACCAGAGCTCCCAAACATGTCATATATGATATGGTTATATATGTATGTACATATGTATCTCTCTATCTATATACAATGAATTAAATTTGAACTTAGTTTTTAATATAACACTAAATTTTAAACTACTTTAGATTTTGAATAGGTAAATGCCAACATGAAAATATATTTCAAGGAAGGTTCTTCTAGTTTTGAGCAATATAAATTTTATTAAGATAAAGAGCAAGAGAAAAAAGGAAAATTGACATATCAATAATTGAAAAAGGAATAACTATAACAGACTCCCCAGTGTTTATCTCAGTGAGTGATTCACAATCCTTTTTATATCACATACATTGCAATTGATTGAAAAAATAGTTCATATAAAGCATGGATCTAAAACATTAAGAATCATATTATATGTCTTATTTTAATAGGTGTATATCATTTTGTGATAATTTATATTACAGTTTTCTTGTTGAAAATTAAATTATTATACCTAAATGCCTCATTCACAGAACCTTTTCCATTACTCTTTAATCTGAGGAATTCTAATGATTAACTAATGTTTCACATAGTCCATGCTATGCAATAGTTTTTCAATGTGATAACTGAATCATTATTTCAATAGATTTCTCTGAGAGAGGCCATTGGCCCAAATTGTCAGCAATATTTAAAGCCATTGACACATTCACAGGTTGCCCTAGTGGAATAGTCTAACAGCTTAAATTGTTGAGCATACCAGTGGAAAATACACAATTAAAGTAGATGAGATTGCAGCCGATTGTGCTGCTTGGCAAATGTATAAGGCCTTTTATATTTCCTCCCTATTAGGTATTTACATTCATCTCTTTCTGGAAATATATGGACTTAGAATACTTGAGTTTAAACTCTGCTTGAGGTACCTTCTTTTGACCACCATAACTGTTGGAAATTTTATTTGCTTGGGAAATAATCATTCTGTACTCCCTCTGAATCTTTCCATCTCTGTTATTCAGTCTTATCAATTTTTGTGGAAAAACACAAAACTCTTTTCCATTTGCTTTCGGCTTTTTTGGTCCATGACAGATAGGATGTAAAAATAAAAATTCAAACTATATTGTTAGATAAACACTGTTCCAGAGAGATGAGAATCCAGGATGTGGCAGCTCTCATGATCCCAAACTGCTTAAATATTTAGTTGGCTTCAATTCCCCATAGCCTTACATTTTCAAGGTCATACACAGTGTCAGTATCTCTATAATTATGGGAATCATTGCCTAAAGGACAGAAAGTGCCAGTGAATATAGTCTTAATTCACCTGTAAGTCAAGATGGAGTTACTTAACGAGCATATCAGATGAGAAGCTAGAAAACTATAACACATACGAACAGACTTATTATTTATTTTTCCTGAGTGGAGAAAAGAAAACCAATGGGAAATATTGTAGTAATTTCCTAATTCTTACTGTAGAGCTACAATATGGGATATGGGATATGGCATATGGGACAAAATGTTTCCCTGCCTTATATATGTCAGACTTATGGACAAATCCTACTTGCCCTTTAATGTTATGTAAATTTGCCCTTACTTTGAAATGATTGAACCAACCCCTACTCAAAAAAAAAAAATTCTTCATCACCATCAACTTCACTTGCTGCATGTGCAGATTTTAAATCACTGAAAAGGCTTCCAGTCTCTTCTTGCACTAAAGTAAGATTAAATGTGAACCATATGCACCTGTTCCAACTTACCAACAAATTCTTAAAGGCACAGGAAGAGATCTCATTCATATTCTGTGGACTGCCTGTAATTAAGTGTCTGTAACTCCTTGTTGTTCTTCTTAAGTGCCATCGAGTCGACTCTGACTCGGCAACAACAGCAGCAAACAATCCCTGGTCCTGAGTCCTCCTCACATCTTTGCTATGTTGGAGCCCACTGTTGCAGTCACTGTGTCAGTCTATCACATTGAGGGCCTTTCTCTTTTTTGTTAACTCTCTACTTTACCAAGCATGATATTCTTCTTTAGGGACTGGTCCCTCCTGATAACATGTCCAAAGTACATGACACAAACTCTTCACCTTTGCTTCTAAAGAGCATTTCTAGCTGTACCAAGAAGAATTGATACATGTTACCAGCTTCTTAGCAATGTGATTATATACAGGATAGATAAGAATGAAGGAAGAGAAGCAGAGAGGATTTCTGTCAGTGATAATATGAAACATATTTTAAGGCAATTCTGCAAATCAGAGTGCTCAAAATACAGAAAAAAAAAAAAAAAAAAGTCTCTCATCCATCCCATAAATGTGTTATGATCTCGTAAGGGTAGAAAACACCATCTTGAAAATTAGAGAAGTAAATAAACTATCTTATCAGAATGTGAAGCTCTGGTAGCATAGTGCCTAAGGCACTTGACTGCTAACCAGAAGGCTGGTGGTTCAAACCCATTAGCCACTCCTCAGAAGGAAGGTTGGACAAACTACTTCCATAGTGATACTGCCTAAGAAACCCAAGAAAGGGTCGCTATGAGTTGGGGATGACTTGATGGCACATAACAATAACATCTTATCAGAACTAAAGAAACTTTCAAAAATGACTAGAAAAGTTCTTGTGATCAAAGAAGGTGATAAGACATCTGTGCTGAAGCTGAGAGAGCTGGAAAAAATGTTGGGCAGCAAACATTTTGAGTGAGTTTTTTTTTTTTTTTTTTTTAATAGTTCTTTGAACTCATTATGTAAACTCTAGGAATGAGACCCCTGAATTGAAAATTTAGGAAAATAATGTAAGAAAGCATTCATGAAAGAGCTACTTGATATTTTCCTAGTCTCTGCAGGAAGAAATATGAAATAAAAAAGAATAATTTTTATTTGCATACTTCTTTACAGTTTAGAAGAGTGTTTACATTAAATTTTCTTATTTCTTATATATAAGATGTACATGAGATGATTATTATTTCCATTTCAAAAATGAGAAAATCGGAGTATCAATGTGAATCAAAGAAGCATAACTTCACACCTAGGTTTTTTTTTTTTTTTTCCTAGCATAATCTCTGAAATGACACAAAATGTGTGTTATGTTTTTCTCTTTCCTTTTTTCAAAGTTCAGGACACATAGCAGGTGCCAACAAATAACAGGTTTCACTATTCAAAAATAAGTTGGCTAACTTTGAATGTATTTTATTTTTAATTATTTATTTTGTCAAGGTGCCTTGTTTTAAGGCATAGAGAAATCCATCTAAAGATATTCAATCTAACAGCATTCTGTCAATCAAAGAAATGTGACAAACAAAATTACATTTCAAGTTTCAATTTTTAGACTATTGTTGTTTTAATGTCTTTGTTTCACAACTTCAAAAATGGTAATCTGGAGAGGTTCAGTGAGGTTTCAAGAGTATTTGAAAACTAAGGATATTTTGGAATGATCTGTGAATTTATCAGAAAATATGTAAATAAATAAAATTCAGCACTCTTATCTAATTAAGTAACAATAATAGAATATAATAATAGTTGGAAAGTCATAAATATTGTACAGTAAAACTTAGCTCATTAAACAGAAATTTATATAACTTATCTTCTATCTGGCTTATTTTAGGCTTTCACTTGTATCATTTTTTTAAATGCATCTTGAAATAAGTAATAAACGTGTCTGAAAAGTAACCCAGAAACATAAATGATTTCATTCAAGTCAAAAAAATAAGTCTAGATGACATATCATCCCTATTAGGGATTTAGATTAATCTCTTTCTGGAATTTTCGAAATTCTTTGTGAGAATATTTGCTCTAGTTTAACTATCTCTTGATTTATAAGATTTATAATATTTTTGACAGTCATTAATCATGTTATATTTTCTGAATTTATTTATTAGTAATTATCAAGCCCCTTGCCCACTAAACACACTACTTCAAATGGTTTTCTTTCTCTAACTATATTTGTCAAGCTACTTTGAAATCAGTATCACCAATATGCTAGCTATCCACAGCTACAAAAACCTAGTGCACATTTTATAATTAATACATCAACTCTGAAAATACATTTCCAACAAGTCTAAGATACATATTGTTGGAGAATTTCATGTGTTGAAATCCATGAATATATTTCCCCAGTAAGGCAGAGAGAATTGGGTCAGATCTTCCTCCTTATCCTTTCTATGTGGAAAGTGTAGTTTAAGAATTATCTATAATTCCCAAGGAATGCTTCTGAAATCTCTTTCTTCACAGCCTTCCTCATGATTGTGACCCACATGCACTACATCAAAAGTTAGGAGAAAGCCCAGGGATGAGAAAAGATGAAAAAAGATAAAAGAATGGAAGATTCATAGGACATGAAACTAAAGAAGTGTAGGCAAAAATCTTGTGTATTTAGGATGGCAGAGGATAGGAGGTGGGAATATGAGAGAAAGTGGCTAGGTAGTTTCTATCTTGGATTCTGATTCATTCTTTCTACAACATATACTTACCATCTACTATGTGCTAAG
>NW_006921838.1:500003-511304 GCF_000298275.1 Orycteropus afer afer
CATAATTTTTGGTGAAGTAGTGGGCCAAAGAGGGGGCAAAGGAGACCTTTAGTGGGTTGAATTGGCTCAATATCTTCAGTAATAGATCCATACCTGCCCTTAATCATGAGGACGACATAGGTTCTGGCAATTTTTTGTTCTGTTACACATTAGGTCACTATGACTCTGAAGTGACTTGACAGCATCTGTCTGTCTGTCAATCTAGCTATCTATATTCATCATCTTGCCTAAAATAAACCAGATAATATGTCCTCTTTTCTGGAAACTTTCCTGATACTGGAACAGAGTTAATTGTTTTATTTTATGAAATCCTAATTTTAAATGTCTCTACTATTGCACTTAACATATTGCATTGTAATTATATTTCCTGATATTCTGTAAGCTTCTAGGTTCAAAACTCCTTATATTGTCTTGTATTGCTTTTCTCTAACACAATGACTGTTTTATATCAGATATCTAATAAAAATAAACTTAGTGGATGAGCTTTTCTTAACACAGTAACTTTAGCTTTCATGTCTGTCTAAATCAGCATCCCAGAAGCAAGAAAATATATTGTTCCTTACTGTCTTATAAAGCAAGTAATTGAACCTAAGATACAGCCTTCATTCTCCATATAGAGAAAAGAAAAGCAGCAACAGGTAAATTTTTTCTTATGGTTTAGCAACACCACTCCTCTCAAAAAGCACACATATATATACACACAGAGACACACACACACACAAGTCAAAGAAGCAATACTTAAATGAGGCAATCTCCCTAGGTTAAAAATCTATACATCCTGTGAAGTGGTGGGGTGGAGTATGAGAAGGAAGCAGGGTGATGGGTGGATAATGATGTGTCTTGAAGTAGCTTATCAGTCCAAAACAACCAAGCCTTTTTATGGCACCCTGATATCATCCCAGAAAGGTCAGGAAATAACTAGGCTGCTGCTGATTATTTCCATGGTAAAGAAGCTGGTAGTGATTGCCCCTAGATTCAAAAGGCAACACCTGACTATAAAAATTGTTTTTAAATCCATGACTTCTCTGTTCCCACCAGCTGCCCTCTATTTCATATAGCAGGTGCTACCCAACACTTTCCTTTCCCCCACCCCTACATTACACACATCAGCTTCAAGACACAGGGTGATGGGTGGAGAATTATGAATTTATTTTTCCCAGTGGTTCCTCCTGTTATCAATTTCTGCAGCAGTGTTGATGGAAGGAGATACCAGCCATATTGGATTGCTAATCTTGAAGTAAACAAAACAAAATGTTAGTAAAGGTGATGCCTGGTTGCATAGATAATAGGCACACTGTCATCAAGTTGATTATGACTCATAACAACCCCCCTTGGGTTTCCAAGGTAGTAAATCTTTACTGAGGTAGATTGCTCCATCTTCCTTCCATGGAGTGGTTGGTGGATTCAAACTATCAACCTTATGGTTAGCAGTCAAATGCTTTATGCACTGTGCCACTAGAGCTTCTTGGATAGATGATAAGGAAATGTATACATTTTATTTTTAAAAAATGAGGATATTGTTGTTGTTAGTTGTTGCTGAGTCAATTCTGACTGAAGGAGACCCAATTTGGTACAGTGTAGAGTCACTCGGTTGGCTTTTCTTGGCTATAATATTGACAAAAGCAGATTGTCAGCTTGTTTCTTCCACAGTATTTTTAAGTAGGTTCAAACCACCAACCTTTAGGTTAGAAGTTAATATAAACTGTTTGCACCCCCGAAGGACCCTATTTGGGTATTAGGACAAATCTTTAATTTGTATGCTCTTATTTTTCAGCTAGAACTTTCTTTCTTTATGGAGTCTGACATTTCATTTTGCATATAACCAAGCTGGTGCTAAAAATGATAACGTGATGTGACAAAGATTATAGAGCTAGCTAATGATAGAACTTGGTTTTGATTCCAGTTGTTCTTCCTGTCTGACCAAGAACAATTTCCAAAACACCGTGTTGCTTTAAGTAAAAGAATATATTCTATTGGAAAAACTCATCTCCTATGGGAAAATAGATGAGGTGAATTAAGCTATATAGTATCTTAGATAAGTGAGCCTATGTGACAGAGTTCAGGAAGACTTTAGCTGTCCAACTTAAATGGATTCTTTAAATTATTTTTTTCTGAATAGGGTCATTTGATTCTCTCTGGTTTGTTTGTTTAATAAGATGAGTACAGAAGAAAATTAAAGCCACTCAAAACATATAAATCTATTTTTTTTCTTATACAAAATAGTTAAAAACAACATTGTTATCAGATAACATTAGCTCAGTATTTCTCAACCTCAAAGAACCAAAGGAAAACTTCAAGCTTGAATTGTAATATTAAAGGTTTGTATGGGTAAACCATTGAGGAATGTAGGACGCATCACATGAGGATGGAAGCAATATACAAAGGGACTGTTCCAAAAATACTTGGTCAACATTCAATCATTTCAGGAGGTAACATATGATCAAGGACCGATGGTACTGAAGGAAGAAGTCCAAGCTACACTGAAGGCATTGGCTACATACAAGGCTCCAGGAAATGATGGAATACAAACTGAGATGTTTCAAGAAATGATCAAAATACAGGATGCACTCACTTGTCTATATCAAGAAAGTCAGAAGACAACTACCTGATTAAATGGCTGGAAGAGATTCATATTTAAGCCAATTCCAAAGAAAGATGATCCAGTGAAATGTGGAAATTATACAGCAATATCATTAAGATCATAAAGAAATACAGTTCTGCTGAAGATAATCCAAAAATGACTGCAATAGTACATTGACAGGGAACTGCCAGAAATTCAAGCCAGATTTAGAAGAAGGTATGGAACTAGAGATATCACTGCTGATTTCAGATAGTTCATTGCTGAAAGCAGAAAATACCTGATAAGCTGTTGCTCATGTTTTATCAACTGCAAGGCATTCAACTTTATGGATCATAAGAAATTATGGATAGCATTGTGAAGGATGGGAATTCCAGAACACTTAATTGTGCTCATGCAGAGTGTGTACATAGAACAAGAGGCAGTTATTTCATCAAATAAGGAGATACTGCATGGATAAAATCATCCAAATATGCCCCAGGGTTATATACTTTCACCATACTTATTCCAATGTATGCTGAGCAAGTAATCTGAGAAGCTGCACTATATGAAGAAGAAGGTGGCATCAGGATTGGAGGAAGACTCCTCAACAATTTATAATACACAGTTGACAAACCTTACTTACTAAAAGTGAAAAGGATTTGACACACTTAGGAATATAAAAACTTTAGCCTTCAGTGTAGATTACACCTCAACATAAAGAAAACAAAAATAGTCACGACTGGAACAATAAGCAACACTATGATAAATGGAGAGCATATTGAACTTGTTAAGATTTCATTTCATTTGGATCCATAATCTGCATCTATGGAAGCAGCAGTCAAGAAACAAATAACGTATGTTGCATTGAGCAAATCTGCTGCAAAAGACCACTTTACAGTTTCGAAAAACAAAGATGCCACTTTGAGGACTAAGATGTTCCTGACCCAAACCATGTTTTTTTTTTTTTTTTTTTTTTAATTGTCTCATGTGGATGCAAAAGCAGGGCAATGAATAAAGAAGACTGAAGAGGGTGCATTTGAATTATGGTGTTGACAAAGATTATTGAGTACACATGGACTGACAGAAGAACAGAAGAACAAATCTGTCTAGGAAGGAGAACAGCAAGAATGCTCCATAAAACTGAGGATGGTGAGATTCCATCTCAGGTTCTTTGGTTATATTATCAGGAGGGACCAGTCCCCTAAGAGGAAAGTATAAGGTCAGTGAAAAAGAGGAAGCCTCTCAATGAGATGGATGGACAGACACAGTAGTTGCATATATGGGCTTAAATGTAGCAATGATTGTGGGAATGACAAAGAACTGGGCAAAGCTTCATTCTGATCAACACAGTTAGAACCAACTAGACAGCACCGAAAAACAACACCATCAGATGATAAAATAAGTGGTCATATGATGTTCGATGTAGTTGCCATCTATTTGGTTTGAATATTTATCTGGATTCCATTGGGACTGAAGCAAAACTAGAGCTATTGAACTATGGCTTATTCCTATCTACCTTACATTCCCCCAACCTTAATGGGAAATTATCAACATTTTTTATATTTTCTATTCAGGTGCACAGACCTCCAGTTTTACTTCTGATTATGCTTTACACAAATTTCTGTGGAAAATGATTCTTTGATCGGTGATTGCAATCAGGATGATAATATATAATTATGATTAATCAAGAGAGTTTGATTAATTTCAATGTTGATCAACGCTTGATCCCACACTAGAATAAAATGATGTTTACTGTCACTTGGGATGAGTAATATATCACAGTGAATTGAGCACCTGTTGGAGTCCTCCAACTTTGAGATTAATTATCTAACATTTCTAGTTATTTCTACTTATGATTACAAGTAACACTGTAGTGAATTCAGAAGTCCAAACTCATGTACAAATACACAGTAAAAAGATACTTCCAAGAGATACTATTGAAGACCATTTTGTTTCCTATATTCCTACTTTTCATCAGAACCTTGCATCTCTAAAGTATTTAGTCACTTGTGCAAAAAAAAAAAAAAAAAATTAGTCAACATTCAATCATGTCAAGAGGTAGCATATGATCAAGAACTTATGATACTGAAGGAAGAAGTCCAAGCTGCACTAAAGGAAGTGAAAACACTTCTGCAAAAGGCCTGTTTAAAGCGTTGAAGAGCAAAGATATCACTTTGAAGACTAAGGTCTGCCTAACCCAAGCCAAGGTATTTTCAGTCACCTAACATGAATAAGGAGCTCTGGTAGCATAGTGGCTAAAGCACTTGACTGCTAACCAGAAGGCTGGCGGTTCAAACCCACCAGCCACTCCTCGGAAGGATGGTTGGGCAATCCTACTTCTGTAGTGATACTGCCTCGGAAACCCAAGGAGGGGTCGCTATGAGTCGGGGCTGACTCGACGGCACATAACAACAACAACAACATGCATATGAAAGCTGGACAATGAATAAGGGACATTGCAGAAGAATTAATATGTTTGAGTTATAAAATTGGCAAACAATATTGAATATACCATGGACTACCAGAAGGAACTCTGGTAGTGTTTTGGTTTAGGCGTTTGGATGCTAATCATAAGGTTGGTGGTTCAAGCCCACCAGCCATTCAGTGGAAGACAGATGAGGCAGTCTGCTTTTGTGAAGATATATAGCCTTGGAAATCCAATAGGGGTCACAATGCGTCAGAACTGACTAGATGGCAGTGAGTTTGGTTTTTGGTTTTGGACCAAGGAAAGAACAAATCTGTCTTGGCACAAGTACAGTCAGAATACTCCTTTGAAGAGAGAATGGCTAGATGTCCCACATACTTTGGTTATCAGGAGGGACTAGTCACTGAAGAAGAATATTATGCTTGGTAAAGTAGAGGGTCAGCATAAAAAAGGGAATACCCTAAATTAGACAGATTGACACAATGGCTGCAACAGTGGACTCAAGCATAGCAAAGATTGTGAGGATGGCACACAACTGGGCAGTGTTGTATTGTACATAGAGTTGCTATGAGTCAAAGTCAACTTGATGGCACCCAACAACAGCAACAACATCATTGTTATTACCAAGTTTTCAATATACCATGTTTCTTTAATTTTTTACTTTTGTGTGTGTGTGTGTTATTGTTGTTGTTGGTTTATAACTTTGGAGAGACTCATCTATTACAGAGTAGAACTGTTCTATAAGGTTTTCTTGGCCATAATCTTTAACAAGGCAGATCACCAGGCCTGTTCTTCAGTGTCCCTGGGTAGGATTTAACCACCAAGCTTATTTTCACTGGAAACCTGTATTTTACAGGCATTCATATGGGTCCTTTATCTATTGAGGTTTATGATTCACCTCTTCCATATCCAATAAATCTTCGAAATTCAGTGCATACTCCATCTCTGTTAAATGTCTTTCTAATTTGCTTTCTCACCTGACTTCTCTTTCTCTAAACCCTTTTGAAGTACTTATTTATTTGTTTGTTTTAAGTTCTGGTTGAAAGTTTACAGGAAGATTAGTTTTCTATTCAACAATTTAGACATGGTGTATTTCATAATATTGTCTGCAATCCCCTCAGTGTAACAGCACTCTTCCCACTTCTCACCTCGGTTTTCCCATTTCCATTCTTTCTTCTTTCCTTCCCCTTCCACCCTTCTGAGCTTTGTGTCCAGGCAAATGCTCCCTTTTGGTCTCATATGGTTGATTTTACTGAGAAGTACATTTCCTCCTGGTGCTATTATTCACTTTATCTCACACACTGCCATCAAGTCGGATCTGACTCATAGTGACCTCTCCTTGGGTTTCTAAGGAGGTATCACTATGGAGCTAGATTGCCCAACCTTCCTTCCAAGGAGTGGCTGGTGGGTTTGAACTGCCAGCCTTCTGGTTAGCAGTCATATGCCTTAGGCACTACTCTAGCAGAGCTCTCATTCAGTTCATAGACCTGTCTATTGTTTGGCTGAAAGTTGATCCCTGGGGTGGGTTCAATTCCACACTTTGTGCCTGAAACTAATCTTCTTATTAAATTTTTATCTGCTTGTATGAACTTGCTCACCATATAAGCTTTGCGTGTCAAAAAGAATAAAATTTGCTGGTAGAGATTTTTGTTTGTTATTGTTGTAAATTCATCATATTGACAAAAAGATATTAATAAAATTTTAATAGTTTAATGGTTTCATAATGAAAGAACAGGGAAATATTTGCATAACAGTATTCTCAATATTATTTTTTCAAATCCATTTATCAATCCACCATTTATTAATATAAATCCATCCATTTAAGGAATCATTATTTTTTTATTTTTGGTGTGTGTTTTGGGTGAAAATGTATAGAGCAAATTCATTTTCCATAAAGCAGTCCATACACATTTTGTCTCATGACATTGACTGCAATTCCCCACAATGTAACAGCTCTCTTCCCACTTCCTCTCTGTAGTTACCTCTTCCCTGTGTGCTTCTTTCCTGTGCATTCCTGTCCCCTGAGCTAACTCAGTGCAAACACTGTCCTTTTGTTCTCTAATAATTGATCACTCTAAGGAGTTTATCTACCTGATGTAAATGTTCACCCTATATGTGTGTCTATTGTTTGGCTGGAATCCACAGGAGTGAGTTCAATTCCAGACCTGAAGGGTAACTAGGTGCCATAGTCTCAGGGGTCTCACCAGGCTCTTTCAGACCAGTAAACATGGACTTTTTTTTTTTAATTATTTTGAGTTTTGTTCCACATTGTTCTCCCACTCTATCCAGGATCTCCTGCACTGATCCCTTTACGAGTGGCTGACAGTTGTAGCTGGGGACCATCTCCCTCTTCTGCTCTCATGGTGATACAGGCTAAAGATTGCATGGTCTACTAGTCCCTTGGTCTAATCGTTTCCATGCATCCTTGGTTTTCTTAATACTCCTTTGCTCTAGATGAAGAGAGACCTATTGTTGCATATAAATGACACTTGCAAGCTTTTAAGACTAGTTGCTGTTCACCAAAGTAGGATGTAGAACAATATTTTTGCCACTTGACCTTGATGTCTCCGTTATCATGGTCTTACCCCACAGGTCCAATACTCACTCCCTCAGGTTTGTTGGCTCTGGCCAAGAAGTTATCATAACTTTACCTCCTGTTAGCTCTATTATATATTTAGACATTATTACAACACATACAAATACATATGTAAAAATATCATCTACCAACCATGGGTTGGTAGTCTCTTTTACCAAGACATACTTGATCATTCAGCCTATCTACTCATCTGTTTACCCATATGTTGTCACTGACAATGCAATATTGTACATGTAAAAGGGTTTATCTTTGTCTTCTGTACCTCTCTGTGTCTTCTTCCTCAGTCTCACTGTGTTGATTATTCGCTTTTGGTATATTGCCCTTCCCTTAACCCAAATCAATACTTGTCTTTGTCTCTCTAGTGGTGTTCCCTCCCTCTCCTTCTATCCCTGGTAACCTGCAAAGAAAGTTTCCTTCTATATGTAAACTTTTAATTGACTTTTTATCAATAGTGAACTAATATATTATTTGTCCTTCTATGATTGACTTATTTCACTCAGCATAATGTCCTCCAAGTTCATCCATGATACAAGGTGTTTCACAGATAGTACAATATTCTTCAGTGGTGCATAGTATTTTATTTTGTGTATGTACCTCTGGTGGTGTAGTGCCTAAGAGACTTTACTGCTAACCAGGAGGCTGGCAGTTTAAACCCACCAGTCACTCCTTGGAAGGAAGTTTGGGCAATCTACTACTGTAGTGATATCACCTCAGTAACCCAAGGAGGGGTTGCTATGAGTCAGGTATGACTTAAAGTCAGAGGTTTTTTGGGTTTGTTTTTTTTTTTTTTTTTGGTATGTTCAATTATCCGTTCTTCTGTTGATGGGCACTTAGGTTGTTTCCATCTCTTTGCTCTTGTGAATAGTTCTGTGATGAACATGGGTGTTCATATATCTCTTAGTATCCTGGCTCTCACTTCTTTAGGATATATACCTAGTAATGGGATCACTGGATCAAATAGTATTTCTAATTCCAAATTTTAAGAAATTGCCATACTGATTTCCACAATGGATTTATCCTTTTACAATCTCAACAGTAGTGTATGAGAGTCCTAATCTCTTCACCTTCTCCCCAACATTTATTTTCTGTGTTGTTGAGCTTTGCTGTTAGTGCTGGGGTGAGATGGTATCTCGTTGTTGTTTCAGTTTGTGTTTCTCTAAAGGCTAATGTTTGCAAACATTTCTTGTTTTGTTTGTTGCTGCCTGAATGTCTTCTTTGGTGAAGTGCCTCTTCATGTTTTCTGCCCATTTTTAAATTGGATTGTTTGTCTTTTTGATGTTGAGGTGTTGGAGTGTTCCACAAGTTTTAGAGATAAATCCCTTGTCAGATATGTCATTGCCAAATATTTTTCCCAATCTGTAGCTTCTCTTTATACTCTTTTGGAGGTTTTTTGAAGCACATAACAATTTAATTTTTAGGAAGTCCCAATCATCTAGTTTATCTTCTGCTGTTTATGCATTTGGGGTTATGCTTGATAGTCCATCTATGCCATAAATTAAGGCCCTTTAGTTTCCCCCATTTTTCCTTGATGAACTTTATAGTTTTAGATTTCACATTTAAGACTTTGATCCATCTGGAGTTAGATTTTATATGGTGTGAGGTATGGATCTTGTTTGATTTTTCTTCAAATGGATAACCTGTTCTGTCACCACCATTTGTTAAAGAGATTATTTCTTCCCCATTGAATGATTTTTTTTTCCTTTATCAAAGATAAGCTGAAGATAAGGTAATGGACATATTTCTGGGTTCTCAATTCTATTCCACTGGTCTAAGTGTCTGTCATTGTACCAATACCAGGCTGTTTTGACAACTATAGAGGCATAGTGGGTTTTGCGATCTGGGAATGTGAGAACTCCTATTTTGTTCAATAGTGCTTTGTTTATGTGAGATCACTTTCCTTTCCATATAAAATTAGTGATTTTTTTTTCCATATCCTTAAAGAGTTGATGGAATGTGAATTGGGATTGCATTGAATGTATAGATTACTTTGGGTAGTATTGACATTTTCACAATGATAAATCTTCCTATCCATGAGCATGATATGTTCTTCTATTTATGTAAATCTCTTGAAGTAGTGTTCTGATGCTTTCTTTGTATCAATAGTTTGTGTCCCTGGTAAGATATATTCCCAAGTATTTTATTTTATTTATGGTAGCTATTGTAAATGGTATTGATTTCCTTATTTCATTTCCAGCAATCTCTTCACTGGTCTAGAGGAATCCAAATGATTTTTGTATGTTGATCTTGTATCCTGCAACTATGCTAAATCTTTCACTTAGTTCCAGTAGATTTTGACTGAGTCTCTTGGGTTTTCTATGTATAGGATCATAACATTAGCAAACAGGGATAGTTTTACTTCTTCCTTACCAATTTGAATGCCTTGATTTCCCTTTCTTGCTTTATTGCCTTGCCTCGGACTTCCAATACAATGTTGAACAGAAGTGTTAATAAAGGGCATCTTTGGTTCCTGCTCACAAGGGGAATGGTTTCAGTCTTTATCCATTGAGGATATTATTGACTATTGGTTTTGTGTATCTGTCCTTCATTATGTTGAGGAATTTGTCTTCTATTCCTATTTTTCTGAGATTTTTTATCAGGAATAGGTGTTGGATTTCATCTAATGCCTCTTCTGCCTCAATTGATATGATTATGTGGTACTTTTCCTTTATTTTACTTATGTTATGGATTATATTGATCATTTTTCTAGTTTTGAACCATCCTAGGATGCCTGGTATGAACCCACTTGGACATTATGTGTTATTTCTTTGATATGTTGTTGATGTCTATTTTGTTGAAGATTTTTCCATCTATATTATGAGGAATATTGGTCATTTTTTAAGCACATTAATCTTGTGTACCTACTATGTGCCATACAGTGATGGTGACATTGTTGTATTAAAACAAAACAAAATAAAACATAGTCCCTAATCAGCTGGACTTCAAAATCTATTAAAGAAAATAGTAATATTAAAAATCAATTATTTTGTACCATCATCATAATCGATATGATCCACATAACAGCAGGATGTTCTATGAAGAGAGCATATGATGAGTATTCAAAATGGAGTCTGGTCAGTAAGCACCACAAAATTTCCTTCTAGCATCTTAGTGCTTGAAAATCTAGGTATAGCAGTTTGAATTAGAGATTTTGGTGCTCTGAACAGCTCACTGAATCAGAGTGCACCAAACACAGAAAAGCAGAATTAGAGGAAAGGCACAGGGTGATTATTTAAGAAAGATCTACCTGGTGGAAGACGGATGGGCAGCTGAGAGAGGCCATTGGAAACTTCCCTGGGGCAGTCACTGACTGGCGGGTGAGGGCAGCCACCTAAGAATTCTGTCAGGCAAGAAAGAAGACACCCTTTATCAGCATACCAGCGACCACACCAACATCCCAGCAAACAACCCCAAGGATATGCCTCCAGTACCTGCTTTTATCGGTAACTTGGGTCACCTAAGTGCAAACAAGCACATGCAGTACCACTGAAACTCAAGCGGAGAGCTCACTGGTGCTCCAGGAGGGTGAGCTCACTCCCCCCTCAGTGGGTCACTGAGTGGACTTGGGTCAGCCTGGGAGACATTGAGAGGTCTGTGCTTATCTTTGTCACTGATATCGGAACCACAGTTAACTAGCAGGTACTCTCTCAACTCCAGCACGGCTGAAATTGCACTCATCTTTGGTGCTGTAGATGGGCGGTATCACAGACAAACTCCTGAGCC
>NW_006921838.1:511876-512946 GCF_000298275.1 Orycteropus afer afer
ACACTAGCTTCACCTTTTCAAAATATTAAACCATAAAACCAAGACAAAACAAATCAACACATAACTGGAAGCTAAAGACAACCTCAAAATGTCTAGGAAACAACAGGCAACCTCAAATAAATAAATAAATAAATAACAGGACAAGGTATTAGAAGCAAAACCACAAACAAAGGTCTCATTATACTTGGAGGAAATGGAGGCAATAGAATTATCTGAGAAGGAATTTAGAAGATATGTTTATAGAGGTATGCAAAAGCCTAAGGAAACCCCAAACAGAAACAAGGAGAACACAGACAGTTCCCTGGAGGAACTCAGAAAATCACTGAGGAACAGAATATTAAGATTAATGCACAATCAGAAGTCATACAAAAACAGCAGTTAGAAATGCAGAAAATGTCTATTGAAATGCAAACCATGAACACCAAAATTACAGAAATACACAACACAGTAGAAGCTCAAAAGAGCAGATTAGAACTGGCTGAAGAACACATATCCCTACAAGAAGACAAATTCCTGGACACTAGCCTGAATGAAGAAAAATCAGAACAAAGATTTAAGAGAAATGAAGAGAGCCTAAGAATTATATGTGATGACATGAGGCGAAACAATATAAGACTCATTGGAATTCCAGAACAAGAAGAGGCAAAAAGACCACTGAGAAAATTGTGGAAGACCTGCCAGCAGAAAACTTCCTCCATATCATGAAGGAAGAAAAGATATTTGTCCAAGAAGCTTATAGAACCCCACACAAGAATGACCCCAAAAGAAAGACACCGAGGCATATTATAATCAAACTTTCCAAAACCAAAGACAAAGAAAAATTTTTGAGAGCTGCCCAGGAAAATAGAAATATTACTTATAATAATCAAACAGTTAGGCTGAGCTCTGATTATTCAGCAGAAACCATGCAGGCAAGAAGGCAATGGAACGGCATATATAAAACCCTGAAGGAAAAAAAAAAAAAAAAACTTCCAACCAAAAATCCTATATCCAGACAAATTATCCATAAAATATGAGGACAAAACCAAGGCATTCTCAGAAGAACAAAACTTAAGAGACTTTGTGAAAAC
>NW_006921838.1:519536-534627 GCF_000298275.1 Orycteropus afer afer
ACCAACCAATGTGTCCACAATACCACATTGCCATTAACAACAAACACTAGGCTATACAGATAAACACATAAACACCTGAGATGATCAGACAGGGATCAATGAATAGAGGTATACTCTAGACCAAGGATAGACTCATCTGAAGCTTATCTTGTACCACCACCAGTGATACAAAATACCTGCAGTCTTTACAGAAACAATGGAAGACAGACACAGAGTAATCTCTCATAGACATCCCAACACTATGGGAGAGAGATCCAATAGAGCTACTGCCTCAGGACCATAGTACTGGAGTACACCAGACTCAATTGGCACAATAAAATACATAAAAATGTTGCTCCACATCCTATATTGGTGAGTAGCGACTGGGATCTTAAAAGCTTTCAAGCAGCCATCTAGGATGCAGCTAATGGTCTCCTAGTGTCGGAAGTGAAGAAGAGCGCACCCCAAAAAAATGGCCCACGAGACCAGAAGAACCGGATGGTGCCCAGCTACCAATGCCAACCACTCAGGAAAGGATCAAATCTGGAGATCCTGGATAGTGTGGGAGGGAAAACGTGAAACAAAATCCAAAAACTCAGTAATGACCAGAATTACTGGTGAGATAAAGTCTGGCAAGACTCCCAATACTATGGCCCTGAAATACATTCGGTACCTGGAACAAAACTCACCCCCAGGGGTGAGCTCTCAGCCCAATAGTTAACAAGATGTACACGCAGACCACTCAACCCAGGATGTCGCACCCACACACTCAATGGTAATACATCCCTTAAAGCAATAGACATGAGGCACCAAAGGACCAACATTCAAACTGAGAAAATGCAGGACAAACATGACTGCATCATTATGAGGGGCACAGGAGGAGTATTGCAGGGTAGGGAGGGGAGGAGACTGGGTTAGGGTTGGACATGGCGAACGGGGAATGAAACTAAATGCACGTGTGACTTTGAATGTAAAACAAGCTCTTAAAATAATAATAATAAAAAGAACACATGATGAATATTGAAATGTTATATAAATATATTACGTTCTTAACTTATGATAATTTCAAATTAAAAGAACATTGATTAGGAAATCAACATTATTTTTCTCTTAAAAATATGTGTACTGATGTAAATACAATTTTTGATAATAGTTGATGCCAAAGCACTTTCGTTTTAATATTGTATATTTATAATATTATCCTGGGTAAAATGATTAAATTAATAAGTTATCTAAAGAATTAAAATATGAAAAAATATTATCAGACTTTTTTCATTAAAATTATTAAATAAGTTTGTTTAAAAACTTTTTTTTCTCCTTAGATAACTTTCCAATAGTTAAATACTTACACATCATATATTTGCATATTTACTATAAAGGTAAATACTATTTTGCTACAAATATTTGGTAAGAAGTTCAATTTTTCCCATGACTGTGCAGGGTCATTTTTACTACTGCTATTGCTACTTTGAAAAGGTTTTTATTAAACTGCCATAGTTCCTAAGGCATTTGACTGGTAACCAGAAGGCTGGCAGTTCAAACCTGCAGGGAAGATTTGCAAGGACCAACATTCCTTGAGAGGAAGACTAGGCAATTTACTTGTGTGAAGATACCACCGTAGAAACCCACAGAGGGGTCATTATGAGATGGAGTCAACCCAGCAGCGGTGAATGTTTGGTTTTATTAAACTATATTTGATAAATTTATTACTTGAATCAACTTATCGTTTTGAGTTTGCCCATACATTTTAGAAAATTATGTGATGAAAAACAATAAGAGTTTAATTTCAAGTTATTTTCATTGCTTCTAAATAAAAAGGAAACCTCACTGCTGTCCAGTTGTTTCAGACTCATAGAGACCCCTCTGTGGGTTTCCAAGGCAGTATCTCTACAGAAGTAGATTGTCCAGTCTTCCTTCCAAGGAGTGTCTGGTGGGTTTGAACCTCCAGCCTTCTGGTTAGTAGTCAAATGCCTTAGGTACTACGCCATTAAAATCATGTTTTACGACTCTAAAGTATTTCTGTTTTTAAATTTATCTGTCTTTATATTGATTTTTACCAAAAAGGACTAAAGGAAATTGAGGCATGTATTATATTTTGACTTCAGCAATAATGCAATTCCAAGGGTCTTTAAATAAATCGGTTTGTATCCATTTATCATTTTTGATAGAAGCTATTTGCAGAACATCTTTATCCATCATTTATCTTTTCAGATTCTCAATCTCATGTTCAAATTGTTTTATCTTATGCTTTCTAGTATACCCATCACGTTATTTTCTGAAGATTTATTGTCTGAAAAATAATAACAACAAAATCTCATTTATTTCTTTATATTTATCATGTGTGGTTCTAAATCAAATGAAGACTAATGCTAAATACAACATACTGCATCTTTTAATCTTCATCCCTTTTTTTTTTGTTATGTTCTTGCAAAGGAAGTTCTTAAAGAAGGCAAAATGTATTATATAAAGAAGTTGTTTCTATGATATCAACCCAAAAAGACAAAAATCAAGATTTATAAGGAAAATAACTAAATTTGAACAAAAAAAATATTTAGCAGAAAAATACTGAGAATATGAAAGTCTCTTCCTTTGACAAGAGATATTAATTTTCACAGGAATAGATGGCTTAACTTGAGTCTCTGAGTATTTTATACTGAACTCAGCTACTATTATCCGCACTGTCAACTTGTTTTAACTTCTTCTTCTTTAACAACTCAATAGAGTTGATTAATGAAAGCTTATGTTGCAATAGTATATTGACAAGGAACTGCCAGAAATTCAAGCCAGATTCAGAGGAAGATATGGATCAAGTTATATCATTGCTGATGCCTGATGAATCTTGGCTGACAGCGGAGAACATCAGAAAGAAATTTCCATGTTTTATTAATTGCAAAGGCATTTGACTCTGTGGATCATAAGAAATTATGGATAACATTGCAAAGAATGAGAATTCTTCTTAATTGTGCAATTTTGGAACCTATACATTGACTAAGAGAGAATCATTAAAACAGAACAAAGGGATAGTGCGTGGTTTAAAATAGGAAAGGTGTGTATCAGGGTTATATCCTTTCACTGCATTTATTAAAATTGTAAATTGAGAAAATAACCCAAGAAAATTGATTTTATGAACAAGAATTACGTATCAGAATTTGAGGAAGACTCATTAACAACCTGTGATATGCAGATGGCACAACCTTACTTGCTGAAAGCAAAGAGGACTTGAAACATTGGCTGATGAAGATCAAAGACTACAGCCTTCAGTGTGGATTACACATCACCATAAAGAAAACAAAACTCACAACTGGACCATTAGGCAACATCATGATAAAGGGAGAAAAGTTCGAAGATGTAAAGGATTTAATTTTACTTGGCTACACAATCAATGCCCTGGGAAGCAGGCATAAGGAAATTCAATGAAATATTGCCTTGAGCAAATCTGCTGCATAAAATACATTATAAAAGTGTTAACAGCAAAGATGTCACTTTAAAGACTATGTTGTACCTGATCAAAGCCTTCGTCTTTTCAGTCACCTCATGTGCATGTGAAAGCTGGACAATGAATAACGAAGACCAAAGAAGAATTGATGCCTTTGGATTGTGGTATTGGCAAAGAATGATGAAAATACTATGGGCTGCCAGAAGAAAGAACAAATCTGTCTTGGAAGAAGTATAGCCAGAATGCACCTTAGAATTATGGACAACAATACTTCATCTTATCTATTTTGGACATGTTGTCAGGAGGGACCAGTCCCTGGAGAAGAACGCCATGGCCATCATTCAGAGGAGCATCAACAAGAGGTAACCCTCAATGAGATGCATTGACACAGAGCTTCAGCAATGCCCTCAAATTACAAGACTTGTGAGGATGGTGCAATGTTTCCTTCAGTTATACATTGAGTCATTATGTATCAGAACTTACTCGACCGTATTGGCATCTAGTAACAACAGGATTATGAACTTGAACAATTCTCTAAACCTCAAGTCCAGGTATGTCATTACTCAGTGTGTTCCAAAGACCACAAATTCCATTTTATTTATCGGCAAACTTATATGCAACCTTCTTTGCCCAGTAAAATTAACCCAATTACATCCATCCTTATATCTAAGAATGGTTTGATTTAAAATATACCATAAAGACACTCCTTTGAAAAAATTTTATAGAAGTTAAATATACTTTAAACCTATGAGAAACATGTAGATTATTTTCTACAATTTTAAATAAACTTATTGCTCAGTTCCATTTATGGCATGTTCTAAAACAGGGGCCTCAGAACAAGAGTATAGTAAAATTCCACTAATTCTTAAAAGTCAGAACCCAGCAGAGTGAAAGTGTTTGATTGAATGTCATTTAATTATATTTTCAAGGAGATGAATTGCTAAATTTGTAATAAGTACCACTATCTGAAAGACACATTGCTTTCAGTTGACAAATTCAGCTTTTGGTAAAAGAAAAATGAAAAAAACAGGAAAGACTCATAAATATTCCATTTTAAAAAAGTAAAGAAAAATTGTTAAAGGATTCATATACAAATAGCTATGTCATTTATCCACATGTTCTATTTTATTTCTGAGCTGCTATTTCCTTGAACAGGTGCTTGTTAAGTGTGGAGATATGATTTAAATGAATATTTTACAGATTAAAAAACAATTTAATTGCATTCTCAGTGTGATAGTTTTATGAATGCATATATTACCTTAAAAGATAAAGTATAATTGAACACAGAAAAAAAGTCTTTATGACTAAATTATAACTAGAAAAATTGGCAGACGATTATGTCAAAATGAAATTAAAACATTAAGAATATTTTCACTCCCCCCAAACTGTGAAAATCATATTTTAAGTGAACATACCATGTCCTCTACTTCAGATAATCTTCCTCCACTTTATTTGTAACACCTTAAGCAGCAAAATTTAAAGTATAAGTGACTATAATTAAAATTTTAAGAGAATATGTTTCTATTCACATGATGTAAAAAATAGGCCCATTTTCAGCTTTAAATCCTCCTTTTGGAGAAATATATTTAATGATAACTTTAGAAAAGAATTGTATTAAATTATTTGTTGTGCTTAATGAATTAGTTTGCTATTGCTATTGTAATAATTTATCATAAAGTTATTGGTGTTGGTATTAGTTGCTATCCAGTTGATTCTGACTCTTGATGACCTCATGTATGCAGAGTACAAATGCTCAGTATGGTTTTCAAAGCTGTCCCCTTTCAGAAGCAGATCAACAAGCCTGTCTTTCAAGGTGCCACTGTTGTTGTTGTTATGTGCCATCGAGTCGTCTTCGACCCACAGAGAATACTCCTTGGGTTTCCAAGGCAGTATCACTATGGAAGTAGATTGTCCAACTGGGAGGGTTCAAGATGATAACTTTTCTGCTAGTAGTTGTGTTTAACAGTTTGCGCACCCAGGGATGCCACAAACTTAGTCATTTAAAGCAATACAAATTAATATCATTGTTTTGTATGTCAGTAGTTCATAATCAGATTCAGTGGGCTAAAAACAAGGTGTTGGAAGGACTGTGTTCCCTCTGGAGGCTCTAGAGGAGAATCCATCTCCTGGCTTATTCAGCTGTCCACATTTTTTGGCTCATGTCCCTCTCTTCCATCTTCAAAGTCAGCAGCTACCACCTTCAAATAGTTATCTAATTCTCCTTTTTTATTTTATTTTTAAAAATTCTTACTGTGATCTGGGTGAAAGTTTACAGAGCAAGCTCATTTTTCATACAGCAGTCAGACACATTTTATAACGTGACATTTCCCTACAATTAAATCCCACTTCCTTCCTCCCCATAGTTACCTCTTTCCTGTGTCCTTCCCTCCCATTCTAATTCTCCTTGGTTCATCACATTTCCTTCTCTAGCTTTGACACTCTTGGCTCCTCTCTCTCTTACAAGCATCTTTGCAATTACAGTTGGCCCATCTGAATAATCCACAATAATCTCTATTCAAGATCCTTAACTAAATCACAACTGCAAGGTCCCTGTGGCAGTATAAGGTAAAATACTTGCAGCTTCTGTGTATTGGGATGTGGACATTTCGAGGGGTCATTTATTCTGCTTACTACTGGTGATTTCAGAATTTTGACCCTTTTCATTTACTTAATATTCTTTTATGATCATATAGTGAGTGACATTAATATAATAAATGGTGCTATTGTTACTTAGATTGCTATATTTATATTCTTCAGTTTGTGTTCTCAATATAATTATGGATTTTATTAGCCATTTCAATATTCTTGTACATTTCAGACTAACCAACAACAACAAGAAGACAAGGGAGATAGTTTAAGAAAGTGTATAAGATATTATTAATTATTATTGTGTGTTGGATATATGCCAAGATTGTTTTAAATATTTTACCATTAATATTTACATTTTGCAGATGACAAAACTGAGGGTCTAAGTGATTAAGGAACTTACTCAAACATCCCAATTATAATAAGTAGCAGAGCTAGAATTTGGGACAAGATGTCTGATCCTTGAACCTGTACTTTGAATACATGCAACATTTTCTCTGACAATCAAATATATGTTCTTTCCCCTGAATTCATTACATGAGTGAGAAATATTGATCAATTTATAATTTTTCAATCTATAGTCAATATGTTTGCTGTTATTTCCCATTTTTTAAGGTCAATCTAGCAAATTTTATTTGAACACTTGTATTTCTCCAAAGCTGATCTTCAGTTGAAAGTGGACAAGTGACACTTTTAAATGTTATGTTTATGAGTATGTTTCTTCCTAACTTTCTACTGTCTGTTGAGATATCAGAGTATAAAAGGCACAGATTTTAGAGCAAAAGATCTGCTTTTCAAATTTTAACATTCTGTAGCTGTTTGATTTTAGCCAAACTATAATCTTTCAGGCCTTCTTCTTGACTCATTAATAATACTTGTTATAGATATTTGTTAAGAGCTCTAGTTGTAAAGCGGTTAAAACATTCGGCTGCTAACCAAAAGGTTGGTGGATCAAACCCTCCAGCTGCTCTGTCAAAGAAAGTGGAGGCAGTCTGTTTCTGTAAAGATTTACAGTCTTGAAAACCCTACAGGGCAGTTGTACTCTTCATTATGGCGTTGCTATGAGTAGGAATCAACCATGGCAGTGGATTTTTTAAAATAGATATTTTTGCTCTTTATTAATTACATATTAGCAAGACGTTGAGGTGGGCCTTCAGTTTTATCTAGCTTCCATCAATAAGGGCAGTTAATGTAAAAGATGATTGAATATAGTAGAAAAGATACCATAGAAGTGCTAGAAAACAGGAAAGGTAAGATGCAGGGAATGAAATCTGTGAAGAATTTAGGAGTGATAGAAAGATTAATACCAACAAGCTAGGAAAAAAAATAATAATACTGATTAAGGAAGGACCCCATTACACTTTTTCTTCCTCACTGGCCTATATGTGTCTCTGAATCCACCACAACTTCAGAAAATCTTTATTCTCAGAAAAGCATGGACTGGGAACAAGGATATGACTGACAATTTTGAGAACTACTTACTGGTCAAATATTCTGCAGAATTCCCTTAAATTGAGTATTTTCTGATGTTTTCCTTATGAATAAATAGGAGTTATGGATTTTAGGAGGAAGATCACAGAGGTTAACTGTCCTTCTCATCACACGTATCAATAATATGTACTGTGAACATGACTAATCAGTACTGACTTTGCCCTTGATCATCTAGTTGATGTACTCTTTGTCAGGTTTCTCCACTTTGAAGTTGCTCTCCCCAACTCTTTTTGTTACTGCACACTTTGGAAGAAATAACTATGCATAGGCCACACTTAAGTAGAGACTCACCTTCTTAAGGAAGTATTAAAACAACAAGAACAAAAACACAGCCTTTGAATCAGTTTCAATGCATAATGACCCCCATTAGGTTTCCAAGGCAGTAAATCTTTATGGAAGTAGATTGATCCATCTTTTTTCCATGGAGGGGCTGGTGGGTTTGAACCACTAACCTTCTGGTTAGCAATCAAATGCCTTAGGAACTCCACCACCAGAGCTCCTAATGGAGTATAATCTACAAAAATTATTTTGAATTCTTCTGCAAGGGATATCTTTCTCATTTCTCACATATATTTATCTATAATCCATTATTTATCACTAGATATCCATGGATATTTATATTAATCCTTGTGTGATAATGTAATGCTATTTTATTTTGTTGTTGTGATTGTTCAAGTTTTGGCCATTGGGAGCTCTTTCAGTTGACTCTAGTGTCCCCTAGACAAATCCCCACCATTGTGAGGTGATTTATTCATTTATTTTCCTTTAATTTTTGTTTTTGTTTTTGTTTCATTTAGTTTTGAGCATGCCTTACTTTCAGGTCTACAACATGCTCCAGTTGCATCTTGTGTTCAACTCTTCCCCCCCACCTTTGTTTAAGGAGGGCACCATTGTAGCCTTAATCTGGCACTTTCAAGATTGTAATTGCAGATATCAAAAGATATGTATTGCCCGGTGATGGATTGATATGGAGTATATCCTTAAGGATTTTCTTTTTAATTCCCCTATAATTTCATACATTTTGTTAACCCTGTGGTCAACAAAATTTCTTAATTATGTCAGATCATGGCTTTACATCATACTCTTTCAGGTCAATCTACATAGCTCAGAAATAGCTGAGGTCATCCTAGTATACTAAAGTAGGAAAGAATAAAGATGTGATCAAAGCCCCCAGAAAACATTTTCCTTAACTCTTAAGTCAGTTATTCAGAGCTGCTCAGAGGCCTCTTCTCTGAAGATAGTTCTAGTGCTTTTGAAGTTAGCACTAGAATATTCAGAATTTTATTTTATTTTTTAAGAAGACATACACCCACATATAAACATATACGCTTGCTATTTAGGCTAATCTTTCATTTTTAATGTTATTTTTTCAATTATTAATAATCATATATAATAATTATTAGTTAATAAATGTTGAATGTAACAGATTTTTAGCTAAGTGCTTTTGCTTGTGAATACTATTTAATGGTCACACTGTCAACTAAGGAAGAAGCTGCTATTCTCATTTTTTTAACTAATAAAATTGAAAAATAATTGAAAAACCGAAAAGTGAAGAGTAAGACTCACATCCCAGTCTCAATTTCTCCACAACTCAGTTTCCCAATATTAACACTATCTTGCAGTAAGTTTTCCAATATGCAGTTAAATACGCATTTTACTGCAATATCTTTAAATATATTGCTACACTTAACTTTTAGCAGAATTTTTGGCATGTTTATGTATTCTATAAATATGTATTGAATGAATGAACCCATGCAGCAATGTAGCACTTTTTATATCACATTTCTGAATAGTTTTTGGCTGCAATGTAGAGAAGTACATTTTAAAGTGGGAAGAAAAACAGATTTTATGACAGTACTGTCATCCCAAAACCAAACTCCTTTTCTAATGCAAGCAGCTGCCTCCAAAAGTACAGACATCAACGCAAACATTAAAGGGGCCTCTAAGACCCATAAACTTCTCACCAAGCACAAAAAGCTTTTCTTCTAAGAATACTCAAATGGATTATAAAACAATACATTACTTTTATGTTCTCACGGCCCATTAAATCTTTTTTAAGGCAGTATTCTTTTAAATCAGTAAGTTTTGAGTATACCAAAGTAATGGCACTTGCTGTAGTTTTCATTGCAGTAAAGAGCTATTATTCAATTGTTTCTATTGTTACCTCTATAAACAGTATTAATTCTCTGGTTTAAAAACACTGAAATAAGTTTGTCTATTCTTTACTAAGCAATGTTTTTAGGTTTGCTGCTCTGGAAATAATGCGAATTCTGAATGTTGGCCTAAGACCTCCTGCTCCAAAGCAACATGTTTGGGTCAAAGATTAGACTTCCTGTATGTCATAGAATGAAGAATAAACACATCTTCCCACTGTTGAATATCACATACAAAGGAAAACATCTAATAATGTGGATGATGTTTCCAGATTCATGTGATTTCATGTGTCAAGAATTTATAAAGTGTATTTGCTTCCCATTATATTAAAATACTTGGAGTCTTAAAGCCAAAATGGAATTTTTTTAGATGTTGAAGAATTCTTTGGTTTGAATCCATGAATGAATGCTTTTCACATGCATATTGAAGATCTTGAATTGCCTTAGAAGCATGAACAAGGCCAAAAATATTTTCCTCAGAAACAGAATGTGAGGCATATAGGAAATATTTATAACATTCTATTTTTTTCCTTTTTATTTAATTCTCCTTAGGTAGTTGGTTTTGTGACATGCTACATGTGGAATAGTGCCCTCTTCCTTTAGTCTGGCATTGCCTTATATAGTTACATGAGTATTATATCCAATCTAATCCAATTCAATCCAATCCAATGAGATTCCTCATTTCAGTTCTATCAGTCATATTACTTGAGTGCTGCAATAGATTCCTAGATTATAAGGTGAATGTGGTTTGGTAATTCAACCTATTTTTCTACTTTCTAAGGAAGCTGAGTAGATAAATTTCAGGCTCTGATGGTCCACATTGGACATATTTTTCATAGAATGTGTGTCCTACTTCTTATGTTAATATGGCATTTTGGAAGTAATGTGGCAGAAAACACTCTCAGGTCATCCACTAGCCCCACCCCTCTTTTTTTTCTTCAAATGCTGCTACCAATTTCTTAGATGGTTTGTGTCATTTGTTAGGTAATCAGGCAATCATCATGGATTGCATAGCCAGAACTTAATTTATAGCACCATATTGTAAAATCTTGATTATTGTGATGAACTTATAATTGGGTGAATACCAAACTTTTAAAGATACTTTCTGAGAAATTATGATGAATTTTGTTACAGTAGCCATTCGCTGGCACTCACATAATGTGACCCCATCCACAGACTACTGTTGAGTCCATGGAAAAACATTGAGCTGAAGAGGCTTCCATTGTTTTCCCATTTATCAGGATTTTGCAACTGAAAAAAAAAAATGTATTTTTTTTTTTTGGTCTGTCCTATTTATTTTGAAGCATATAAAGCATATCTGCTTGAAAAATAAGAAAGAAGACAACACCTTTGAAGAGTGGGGAAATAGGATAAGAATATTCTTGTGGCCCAACTACATCCCTGCTTGATCTTTATAGCCAATTCCTGAATACATTTGAGCTGGATCAAACAGTCTTCAATAAATTGCAGCCACAGCAATATGCTGATTTGTAATGAAATAGTGCATGCAGTTTTGACTTGGGGAAGATGGAATGTTGGTATTGGATGCCATATTTTTCTTCTTTGTGTTTCAGATTGTATTAGGCAGAAATTCACTTTATTTATCAATTCTTATTGTGAGAGTTGATAATTGACAAATAAAGTGAATTTCTGCCCAATGCAATCTCTTATTGTGGGAGAAGGAGCTCTGGTAACATAGTGCCTAAGGCACTTGACTGCTAACCAGAAGACTGGAGGTTCAAACTCACCACCCACTCCTTGGACAGAAGGTTGGGCAATCCACTTCCATAATGATACCACCTTGGAAACCCAAGGAGTGGTCGCTATGAGTCAGATCCAACTTGACAGCAAATAACAACAGCAGCAACATTGTGGGAGAGGGAAGGGAGAAAGGATGAGCAGGTAAGATCCTTGTTCTACTATTTGCGGACCATCTGTTCCCACAACAATAATACTCCTCACTGTCTTCACCCCTTTTTTAAAAATTTCTCATCCAGACTGAAATATGACTTCTCTGACTGGTGAGTCTGGAAGAAGAAACTGAACATTTCCCTCCCCTCTTTTTTTCTGATACAATAGTGAAATTGTGTTTAATTTCTTTCAATAATGTTTTTATTTCCCTACATACATGCCTTTCACTTATGAAACTTGTATCAAAGTATTTTATATTTTTAATTCTATTACATACAGAATTGATATCTAAATTATATTTTCAGAAAGTACACTACTAATCTTGAAACCACAATGCACTTTGTATATTGTTCTTGTATGATGCAACCTTCTTGAATTCACATTTTTCTTCCAATTGTGTGAAGATGAGTGTGTATCGTTAGAATTGTCTGTATTTAAGATTATGCCTGAAAAGAGAGATAATTTTGCTTCTTTTCCAATGTGAAAGCATTTTATTTAAGTTTTTCTTTATCTAATTATCCTGATTAGAACCTCTAGTACCATGTTAAATAGACATCCTTGTCTGCTTTCCAAGTTTAGGGGAAAACACTTTCAGTCTTTCATCAGTAAATGTGATGTTAGCTGTGGATTTTTATAGATGTCCTTTATCAGGTTAAAAAGTTTCTTAGCTGATTGTTGTGCTTGGAAGAAGAAGGTGTGCATATCAGCCTAATTTCCTTTCTTTCCTCATTGTGAGAACAAGGCTGCTTCTAGTAATTATTATCTTCTCTGCTTTTCCAAGTTGCAAGTTTTTCTAAAGAGTTGCAACTTCAAGAAGTCCCTCAATAGTTATCCCTGTGAATAAGTGGGCATTCAATTGATAATTTGATTCAGTATTAAGAAATCTAATTAGCTCTAAACTCTATCACATTTTTAAATGTAAGTGATGATAGCAATAAAATGATATCTTGGCTCAGAATTCTGTCAGGTAAGTGAGAAGTTATTTACTAGACTAAAAGAATGCTACATACTACTTTTAATAATTTAAAAAAAAAAAAAAAAAAAACACCTCATTGCCATTGAGTCAAACCCGATTCATAGCAACCTCTCCTTGGGTTTCTGAAGCAGTGTCACTATGGAAGTAGATTGCCCAATCTTCCTTCTGAAGAGTGTCTGGTAATTCTTTTATAGACTGTAATTAATAGAAGAAGTAAAAAATATAGCACATTAAACAACCAATGTCATCAGAGTTGATAAAAGTAATTATAACCAAGCAGTCCTCTACTCACCAAAACCTAATGTGAAAAACAATAATACATTTTACTTGTTATGAGATTTGAGCTATTCATATGAAATCTCCAGGTCATTATTTTTATTATCTTTAATATAAAAATACATTGATACATGTGTTCTAGCATTGTAGGGTTGTTAAAATAAAATATACTAAATAAGGAAGAAAAAAAATATTGTCATTGAATCAATTCCAACTCACAGTGACTCTAAAGAACAGAGTAGAATTGCCCCAAAAGGTCTCCAAGGCTATAAATTTACAGATGCAGATATCTACATCTTTCTAGTGTGGAATGGCAGGTTGGTCCAAACTGCCCACCATTTTGTTAGCAGCTGAGAGTTTAACTACATTGCCACCAAGGTTCATCATAAAATGAAATATTGGTGCTAAAATATTTTTTATGATTGTACAAATATAGATAATATAACATTTGTCAATTCCACATTTTTCATTTTGTATTGTATATATTTGAATTGTATATATTCAGTGAGATCAGTTATATCAATCAGATTGTGTAACTATCACCAATGTCTTTTCCCAAATTTTCCTTCCCCGTAAACAAAAACCTGATGTTTCCTAAATGGTAATTCCTTGCCCAGTTCCCCTATCCCATGCTCCTTTGATCTCAATACGTTTACCTATTCTGTTGTTAGGTGCTGTCAAATCATCTCCAACTCATAGTGACTCTATGCACAGTAGAATGGAACACCACTGGGTCCCATGCCAGCTCCACAATCCTTGCTACACTTGAGCCCATAGTGGTAGCCACTGTGTCAGTCTATCTTGTTGAGGGCCTTCCCCTTTTTCAGTGACCTTCCACCTTCCCAAGCATGACATTCTTCTCTAGGAATAGTCCCTTTTGACAACATGACCAAAGTAGATGAGAAGAAGTTTGATCTTTCTAGCTTCCAAGGAGCATTCTGGCTGCACTTCCTTGAGGAGAGATTTGTTAGTTCTTTTAGAAGTAGATGGTACTTTGAACATTCTTCACCAGCACCACAACTAAAAAGCATCAAAAGATCTTCTTTATTCATTGTCCAGCTCTCATTGTCCAGTCCATGCATATGAGGCGATTGAAAATACCATGGCTTGTGTCAAGCACACCTTAGTCCTCAAGAAGACATCTTTGCTCTTCAGCACTTGAAAGAGGTCCTTTGCATCCAATTTTCCCAGTGCTATACATAGTCTGATGTCCTGATTGCTGCTTCCATTGGCTTTGATCGTAGAATCAAGTAATGAGAAGTCTTTGACAACTTCAATCTTTTCTCCATTTATTGTGGTGCTGCTTATAGGTCCAGTAGTGAGGATTTTTTTTCCTTTATATTGAGATGTAATCCATACTGCAGACTGTATTCTTCAGTCTTCATCAGTAAGTGCTTCAAGTCATCCTCACTTTCAGCAAGCAAAGCTGTGTTGTCTTCACATCTCAGGTTGTTAATGCTTCTTTCTCCAAATCTGATGCTACATTCTTCTTCATATAGTCCAGTTTCTTGGATTATTTGCTCAGCATATAGTTTAAATAAGCATGTGGAAAAAATACAACACTGACTCACTCCCTTATTGATTCTAAACCATGCAGTGTCCCCTTGTTCTGTTCGATCGACAGCCTCCTAGTCTGTGTAAAGGTTCCTCATAAATGCAACAATTAAGTGCTCTGGAATTCCCATTCTTCTCAATGTTATCCACAGTTTGTTATGATCCACACAATCAAATGCTTTGCATAATCAATAAAACACAAGTAAACATCTTTCTGAAATTCTTCACTTTGAGTCAAGATCCATCTGACATCAGCAATGATATCCCTCATTCTACACCCTCTTTTGAATTCAGCTTGCATTTCTGGAAGTTCTCTGTCAAAATACTGCTGCAACTGTTTTTGAATTATCTTCAGTAAGACTTTATTTGCATGCAATATTAATGATATTGTTTGATAATTTCCACATTTTGTGAGATAACCTTTCTTTGAAATGGGTACTAATATTGCTCTCTTCCAGTTATTTGGCTAGGTATCTGTCTTCCAAATCTCTTGGCATAGCCAAGCGAGTGCCCCAAGTGGGACATTTTTTTGTTGAAACCAGCAATTCCTGGAGCTTTCTTCACCAGTTCCTTCATTGCAGCTTCAACTTCTTCCTTCAATACCATTGGTTCTTGAACATATGCCACCCTCTGAAATGGATGAACATTGACCAGTTCTTTTTGGTATAGTGACTCTGTGTATTCCTTCCATCTTCTTTTGATGCTTCCTGCATCATTCAATATTTTGCC
>NW_006921838.1:534727-540663 GCF_000298275.1 Orycteropus afer afer
TTCCTCCTTCAATACCATTGGTTCTTGAACATATGCCACCTCATGAAATGGATGAAGATTGACCAGTTCTTTTTGGTACAGTGACTCCATGTGTTCCTTCCATCTTCTTTTGATGCTTCCTGCATCATTCAATATTTTGCCCATAGAATCTTTCAATATTGCAACTCGAGGCTTAAATTTTTCCTCAGTTTTTTCAGCTTGAGAAATGCTGAGCATGTTCTTCTCTTTTGGCTTTCTAACTCCAGGTCTTTGCACATTTCATCATAGTAATCGTCTTTGTCTGCTCAAGCTGCTCTTTGAAATCATCTGTTCAGCTCTTTCATCTTGTCATTTCTTCCATTTGCTTTAGCTACTCTTTGCTTAAGGGCAAGTTTCAGAGTCTCTTCTGATATCCATTTTGGTCCTTTCTTCCTTTCTTGTCTTTTTAATGACCTCTGCTTTCTTCATGAATGATGTTCTTGATGTCTTCCCACAATTCCTCTGGTTTTTGGTCATTGTTATTCAATGCATCAAATCTCTTTTTTAGATGGTCTCTAAATTCTAGAGAGATATATCCAAGGTTATATTTTGACTCTTATGGATTTGTTTTAATTGTGCGCAACTTCAGCTTGAACTAACATATGAGCAGTTGATGGTCTGTTCCACAATCAGTTCCTGGCCATGTTTTGGCTAAAGATATTAAGCTTTTCCATCGTCTCTTGCCACAGATGTAGTCAATTTTGTTCCTGTGTATTCCATCTGGCAAAGTCCACATATGTAGCTGCTGTTTGTGTTGTTGAAAAAAGGTATTTGCAGTGAATCAGTTGTTGGGCTTGCAAAATTCTATCATACACTCTCCAGCATTATTTCTGTCACTGAGGCCAAATTTTCCACTACCAGTGATTATTCTTTTTTTCCAACTTTTGCATTCCAGTCACCAGTGATGATTAACACATCTTGATTGCTTGATTGATCAATTTCAGACTGCAGAAGTTGATAAAAATCTTCAATTTCCTACTCATCTTTGGCCTAGTGGTTGGTGTGTAAATTTGAATAATAGTGGTATTAACTGGTCTTCCTTGTAGATGAATAGATATTATCCTATTAGTGACAGCATTGTACTTCAGGACAGATATTGAAACATCCTTTGCAATGATGAATGATATGTCATTGCTCTTTAAATTATCATTCCCAACATAGTAGATTATATGCTTGTCTGATTCCAAATGGCCAAAACCAGTCAATTTTAGCTCACTAATGCCTAGTGTATCAATCATGATGTGTTTTATTTCATTTTTGACAACTTCTGATTTTCCTAGATTCATACTTTGTACATTCCATGTTCTGATTATTAATGGATGTTTGCAGCTGTTTCTCCTCATTTTGAGTTGTGCCACGTCAGCAAATGGAGGTCCTGAAAGCTTTACTTTATCCATATCATTAGGGTTGATTCTACTCTGATGAGGCGGCTCTTTCCCAGTTGTATTTTGAGTGCCTTCTGACCTAAGGGGTTTTTCTTCCTGCACTGTATCGGACAATGTTTCCAGGCTATCCACAAAGACGCCCAGTAATGTATCAGACAGTGTTTCTTTGCTATTCATAAGGTTTTTCCTAGTCAATTCTTTGAGAACTGCATGGCCTCTTCCTTCTTCCTAGTCTGTCTTAGTCTGTAAGCTGCATTGAAACCTGTGCACCATGTGCAACCCTGCTGGCGTTTGGAACACTGGTGGCACAGCCTCAAGTCTCATAGCAACACACACAGCAGCATAGTATGACAAACTAACAGACAAGTTCGTCTCCCTTAGCTATTTGAAGTCTCTCTGCCCTCCCCTTAACTGGATCCTACCTGTTTCCTGCAGCTTTGTCATCCCCAGCGTTTCCTCCCTTTCCTGCCTCTGGGGTGGAGCCTGTCCCTCTTCTTTGTACTTGTTATTAGTGAAATAATAATGTTCATCTGTTTGTGATTGAATTATTTCACTCAGCACTATTCACAATAGCCAAAAGTTTGAAATAACTCAAATAGCTATCAACACATGAATGGATAACAAAATCCAGTGTATAAATACGATGGAACAGTACATTGCCATACAGGGAAATGAAGTCCTGATACATGCCACAATGTGAACATATATGTTGTGATTAAAAATTAAAAAGAAAAGAAACAACTATGCATCTTCACAGTGACAATTATTAGTAGACGGAGCACCTAATCAAAGGTGAATATAATAAAATAGTTTTGACCAAAATATTGATTATGAACAAATGGAACCTATGAAATGAGAATGGTAAAACTAGGTTAGTTGAAGAAAAAGGCAAAGATTTTTAAAAATGGTAATATTGAATTTCCATTCTTTGTTTCAAACTATCATTCTCATTAGACTATGAACACAAAATGTCTTACTTATATTTGTTTTCCCAGTGCCTGGCACAGAGTACTAATAATTTTGGTTTAATTTAATTGACTGAACGAAGGTAAATAAGCAGACTAATGAATGCATGCCAGACCCTCTTTAGCTGCAGATGAAGCCATGTAAAAAAAGCAATTATGAAAGAAACTAAAGATAAGGTTCAGCTTCAAGAAGACAGATAAGACAAGGGTTTGTTTTGTGCACTTATGACATCTCTACACTTATCTTAATATATTTTGTTATCTATTATATTTTATATAATTTACCAAACTACTATGGATACAGAGAAGATTAAAATATATTATTTAATCTTAAGTAACTTGGATTCCCAAGATTTTGAAATTGTATTCAGTGTAACAACTAAGATATATATGTAAACAGCAATTTACTGAGCAGATTTTGTATACTAGAGTCTATGCATGCTAATTTTAAGCATTATCTTTTAAAAGGTACATACCATCCCATGTGATAAGTTTGCAATATTGTAAGTTACAGATAAGGAAATTGAGGTTCAGATAAATTATTTAACTTTCCTAAGATATGATGAAAAGGAGCTCTGGTTATATAGTGTCTAAGATTTGACTGATAAACAGAAGGCTGGTAGTTCAAAGCCACCAACCACTCCTCAGAAGGAAGATTGGGAAATATACTTCCATATAGATACTGCCTCAGAAACTCAATGAGGGATTGCTATGAGTTGAATCAACTCCACATTGGTGAGTTTGGTTTGGTTTAGGGAAGATATGATGCTTCAGAAATGGCTGAGCAAGCATTTCATATTAGTACTCCTTCCAGGCTCATGGCTCATGCATTGCTTTCCATGAATATCTTGGTAACAGAGGATAAAATGGAAAAATACACTGTTGATCAATTTGATGATGAGATAAGCTAACCCCCCCCCAAAAAAAAACAAAAAAACAAACTTAGTGCCATCAAGTCCAATCTAACTCATAGCGACCCCTCCTTAGATTTCTGAGGCAGTATCACTATGGAAGTAGATTGTCCAATCTTCCTTCTCAGGAGCGGCTGGTGGGTTTGAACTACCAGCCTTCTGATTAGCAGTCAAATGCCTTAGGCACTACATACCTAGCAGGATGATATATATTTACCTTCAGGGAAGTGTGTATGTTAAAAAAGGATTATGGTGAAAGGTCAATCAGTTGAATGACTATAGATACCTTTAAACTAGAGGTTTCTTGAGGAAGTCTCTCAAACCATTACATAAACATCTGACCCTATCATGGACAAATCCTTTGAGAGAAAGTGGTAGTGAAGTTTTGAGTATAGAGTTACACTGACTCCTACAAGCCTGTATGACATAGGAAAAAAAAAAAAAAAAAAAATGAACTAAGTGCCTGGAGTAGATTTGGACTCATAGTGACCCCTTCTTGGGTTTCCAAGGCGATATCTCCATGGAAGTAGATTGCCCAGTCTTCCTTCCAGGAGTGGCTGACGCTTTTGAACCTCCAGCCTTCTGGTTAGCTGTCAATGCCTTAGGCACTACAGCACCAGAGCTCCCAAAGTTGCTCATTATTAGCTTCTGGAAAATACTGCTGGTTAAAGAAAAGAATCATGGGCAAAAGACAAACTTTTATCATGAAAAGGTGTTGGTTGTTTTCACATGCTTTTCTGTTTTTATTGAATTGATAATGTATTTTGTTTTTGTTTTTGTTTTTTAATTCCATTGATAACTTAATATATTGATTTTTTGAGGTCAAACTACTTTTGCTTTCCTGGGATAAATCCCGCATGATTATGTGTATAAAGTGTTTTATATGTTGCTGGTTTTGCTTTGTTAATATTGTGTGTGTTGTGGTGTTTTGTGTCTATATTCTTAAGAAATACTGTTCTGTGGTTTGTTTTTAGTATAGTGTCTTTTTCAATTTTTTGTCAGTGTAGTACTAGGCTCACAGAACTTTGGTGCCAAAGTGCCTAAGGCATTTGACTGCTAACCTGAAGGCTGGCGGTTCAAACCCACCAGCCACTCCTCAGAAGGAAGATTGGGCAATCTACTCTGTAATGATACCACCTTGGAAACCCAAGGAGGGGTGGCTATGAGTCAGATCCGACTGGATGGCACTTAGTTTTTTTGGGTTTTTTTTTTTTTTTTTTGAGACTGGGTTCATAGGAGTCAAAAGTGTCCCCTCCTTTTTTATATATTGGAAGAGTTTGTAAATAATTAATATTAAATCTTCTTCCAATATTTGGTAAAATTCACTGGTGATACGATTTTCTCCTAGTCTTTTTTATGGGTAGTTCTTTTGGCTTTTTGGTTATTGTTGCTTCAGTCATTTGACTTCTTATGCATTCTATTCAGATTATCTGTTTCTCCTTGTACCAGTTTACGTAATTTCTGTATTTCTATGAATTTATCCATTTCACCTAAATTATCTAATTACTAACATATAATTATTTTATGAAGTATATATTTATAATACTTTTTATTTCTGTAAGATCAGCAGTAACTTCCTCTCTTTAATTTTTGGTTCTGATAATTTGAATCTTCCTTCTCTCTCTCTTTGTTTTCCTTTTGGTCAGTGTACCTAAGGATTTGCCAATTTTGTTGATTTTTTCAGAGAACCATTTTTGTGGTTTTATTGATTTTTCTCTACTGTTTTTCTATTCTCTAGTTTTTTTTTTAATTTCCACTTTAGTCTTTTTTATTTCTTTTTATATTACTTAAGATTTAATGTGTACTACTCATTTTGTCTGATGATGGTGTAAAATTAAGCTGTTGATTATAGATATTCTTTCTTTATATAGGTATTTACAACTATAAATTTTCTTGTAAGCACTGTTTTAATTGGATCCCAAATATTTGGGTATTTTGTCTTCTTTTGTTCCCCCCATATCAGAATCCTTTCTAATTTCCATTTAAGTTTCTTCTTTGATCTATTGGTTATATAGGAATGCTATTTCGAATTTCTGCATGTTGTGAATTTTCTACTTTTCTTTATATGCTTTGTTTTCTAATTCTATTCCATCATAGTTTGAGAACATACTTTGCATTATTTTTATTATTTGCAATATATTTAGGTTTGTTCTAATACCTAGCATATGATCTGTGCTGAAGAGGTGGTAGGCATGCTGTTGTGATGCTGGAATTTATACTGACAGTATTTCAAATACCAGCAAGGTCATCCATGGTGGATAGGTATCAGCAGAGATTCCAGACTAATACAAAGAAGGGCATGGCCAGGTCCACTCCTGAAATCATGGGCCACTGAAGACCTTATGAATAGTAGTGAAACATTGTCTGATATAGTGGCAGAAGATGAGCCTCTCAGGTTAGAAGGCACTCAAAATACAATTGGGGAAGAACTGCTTCCTCAAAATAGAGTCAACCATGATTTTGAGGAGGCGGGGCAAGATGGTGGACTAGGCAGAAGGATTGCACAGACTCTCTTCAACAAAGAAAAGGGAAACCAATTAACACAGACACAGAAGATAACCTTGGACCCCTGAGCCTTGAAGGAAAGGATGCAGATTTGGACTAAACCCCAACTAGCAGAAGAATTTGCGTGAAAATACCAAAAAAAAGGAGACCTA
>NW_006921838.1:553971-562916 GCF_000298275.1 Orycteropus afer afer
AAAAAAAAAAAAAAGAACCAAAATATGTCCTTGAGTATATCCCACCTGAATTTAGAGACCATCTGAAGAAGAGATTTGACACATTGAACATCAATGACAGAAGACCAGATGAGTTACGGGATGACATCAAGGACATCATACGGAAGAAAGCAAGAAGTCATTACAAAGACAGGAAAAAAAGAAAATACTAAAATGGATGTCAGAAGAGACTCTGAAACTTGTTCTTGAGTGAAAGTAACGATGAAGTAAAAGAGCTGAGCAGATTTCAAAGACAGCTCAAGAGGACAAAGTAATGAAATTATAATTATAATGAAATATGCAAAGATCTGGAGGTAGAAAATTAAAAGGGAAGAATACACTTGACATTTCTCAAGCTGAAAAACTGAGGAAAAATTCAATTCTCAAATTACATTACTGAAGGATTCTGTGAATGAAAATATTGAGTGATACTGGAAACATCAAAAGAAGATGGAAGGAATACAGAGTTCTTGTACCAATAAGAATTAGCTAACATTCAATCAGTTCAATAGGTAGCTTATGATCAGGAGCAAACAACATTGAAAGAATAAGTCCAAGCTGCCTGGAAGGAATTGATGGAAAAATTAGGCTCCCGGAATTGACAGAATACTCATTGTGATGTTTCAACATAGGAATGCAGCACTGAAGGTGCTCATTCTTTTATGCCAAGAAAATTTGAAGACAGATACCTCGCCAACTGATTGCAAGAGATGGGTATTTGTGCCCATTCCAAAGAAAAGTGATCCAACATATTATGGACAATATCATTAATATCACACGCAAGTAAAATTGTGTTGAAGGTAATTAAAACAATGTTACATTGCCAGGAATTAAAGCCAGATTCAGAAGAGGGCACAGAACAAGGGATATCATTGCTGACATCAAAAGGATATTGCTAGAAGCCAAAGATATCAGAAAGATGTTTGCTTCTGTTGTATTGACTATGAAAATGCATTCCAAAGTATGTATCATAACAAATTATGGATAAAATTGCAAAGAATTGGCACAGGGCAGTAAATTGCTCAATATGGTCATTCTAGCCGTCATCCTCCATTTTGTGATGTATTGTAAATCCTAGTCTCTCATACCTGTTTAAGGAGCTTTGATAGTGTAATGCCTAAGTACGTGACTGCTAACCAGAAGGCTGGTAGTTCAAACCCACCAGCTACTCCTCAGAAGGAATATTAGGCAATCTACTCCCATAGTGACACTGCCTTGGAAACCCAAGGAGGAGTCGCCATGAGTCGGGTCCAACTCGAAGGCACATAACAACAAACACATGCCTGTTTAGAGTGGGATGCATCTTGAGTCCTGCCTTTCTGGAGGGTGTGACTCAAGTCACCACCCTTAGCTTCCTTGAGGGTATATGTGAATGCTCCAGGGAAGTTTACTCTCTTGCTCCAGTTCTGCATTTGACCCATGGACTTGAGACAGCAGCTGTCATTTGACCCACTGATTTGAGTTTGCCAACCACTGCAACAGTGTGAGTTGGAAGAATCCTCCAGACCTACCCACAGACTTGAGACATGCCAGCCTGCCAGCCTCCCAGTCTCTGCTACCACCATGTGAGCCATTTCCTTGGGAGCAAGTGAGACATTATCATGAAATACAGAACCCTAAGACAGAAAGGAGATTACTGAGGGAGGAGGAGTTGATGTCAGAGAAGACAGAGTAGCATGGCAGTTTGGAAAAGTTGGACATTTGGGACATCTTTAACTTCTGCCTAATAGAGACTGACATTGTGTTGATCTTTCTGAAAGAAATTATTCAAGCAATTGGGAACCCAGAACACTAAATTGTGCTCATGAGGGGCCTGTACATACACTAAGACACAGGTTTTTGCACAAAAAAAGAAAAATTCACGGCTTAAAATCAGGATGGGTGTGCTTCAGGGTTGTATCCTTTCACCATACTTATTCAATCTGTATGCTGAATAAATAATCGGAACAGCTGGAGTATGTGACATCAGGATTGGAGCAAGGCTCATTAACAACCTGCAGTACGCAAATGACAAATCTTGTTTGCCGAGAGTGAAGAGGTCTTGCAGCACTTACCGATGAAGATCAAAGACTACAACTCTCAGTATGGACTACATTTCAACACAAAGAAATCAAAACTCCTCACAACTGTATCCATAAGCAACACCATGATAAATGGAGAAAATATTGAAGTTGTCAAGCATTTCATCTTATTTGGATCCACAATTAAGTCTATGGTAAGTCTGTGGAAACAGCAGTCAAAAAAATCAAACAAGGTTTTACGTTGGTTAAATATGCTGCAAAAACCTCTTTAAAGTCTTGTTGTTGTTGTTGTTGTTATGTGCTGTTGAGTCAACCCCGACTCATAGCGACCCCTCCTTGGGTTTCCGAGGCAGTATCATTACGGAAATAGATTGCCCCATCTTCCTTCCGAGGAGTGGGTGGTGGGTTTGAACCACCAGCCTTCTGGTTAGCAGTCAAGTGCCTTAGACACTATGCTACCAAGAACCAAACTATCAGTTTGAAGATAAAGGTGCACCTTATCCAAGCCATGGTATTTTCAATACTCTCATACACATTTGAAAACTGGGCAATGAATAAGGAAGATCACAGAATTGATTGATTTGAATTGTGATGTTAGTGAAAAATGCTGAAAATACATGAAATGCAGAAGAATGAACAGTTTTCGAGGAAGTACTTCCAGAATGTTCCTTAGAAGGAAGTGTAGCCAGATGTGTCTCTCATAATCTGGTCCTGTTATCAGAAAGGACCAGTTCCTGGAGAAGGATATCACATTTAGTAAAGTAGAATGTCAGGGAGAAAGAAGAAGGCCCTCTATATTACCCATAATTTGTTATGATCCACACAATCGAGTGTTTTGCAGTCAATAAAACATAAGTATACATCTTTCCGGTATTCTTTGCTTTCAGCTAAGATTCATCTGACATCAGCAATGATATCTTTCATTCCACGTCCTCTTCTGAAACCAGCTTGCATTTCTGGAAGTTCTGTGTCAATATACTGCTGCATCCATTTTTGAATTATGTTCAGTAAGATTTCACTGGCATGTGATATTAATGATGTTGTTCAACAATTTCCACATTCCATGGAATCACCTTTCTTTGGAAGAGGTAAAAATATGGAACTCTTCTGGTTAGCTGGTCAGGTAGCTGTCTTCCAAATCTCTTGGCATAGCCAGTGAGTGCCTCCAGTGCAGCATCCATTTGTTGAAACATCTCAATGGGTATGCCATCAGTTCCTGGAGCCTTGTCCTTTGCCAATTATTTCAGTGCAGCCTTGACTTTTTTCTTCAATACCATTGGTTCTTGATCATGTGCCACCTCCTGAAATGGATGAACATTGACCAATTCTTTTTTGTACAGGGACTCTGTGTATTCCTTCCATCTTCTGATGTTTCCTGGATCATTCAATATTTTGCCCATAGAATCTTTCAATATTGCAACTTGAGGCTTAAATTTTTCCCTCAGTTCTTTCAGCTTGAGAAGTGTCAAGCATGTTCTTCCCTTTTGGTTTTCTAACTCTAGGTCTTTGCACATTTCATTATAGTAATTGGCTATGTCTTCTTGAGCTGTTCTTTGAAATCTTCTGTTTAGCTCTTTTATCTTGTCATTTTTTCCATTTGCTTTAGGTTGGATTTCCCCCACTCCACCAGTGCAAATATTCAGTTCCTTGAGAAAAGATTAGGAGTTGTCAGGTGTATATCCTATTTCTTCCTCCTGGAAATTCTTTAAGGCAGAGCTCTAAAGCTGGGCATGGGTCTATTTGCTAGCTTTACTCTGAGTGTTACTTCTTCTTTAGTATGTGAGTGCTTGGTGGAGACAGAATGTTATGTTCTTGACTGCAGCTGTTTGGAGAGGAATCTCCTTGCTGAGTTAAGAGAAAGAGGGTAGGGAGTGGTTCTGGTTCAAATAGGATGGACTCTTGCTTTTTTTTTTTTTTAAACTGTGTTTTTGTAGCTATTCTTGGGTAGATGTTTATTTTCTATTTCCTTTAAATTCCAAGATCTTTAAATGTTTGTTTGTATGTATGTAAGGTAGTTTTTATCAGTTTCACTCGGGAGTGTGTCATTGTAGCTCTTCATCCTGTCATGCCTGAAATTGATATACTTCCAGGTTATTTAGAAGATATATTTGTCAATTAAGATAGTGCAACAAAATTTACTCAATATATTCTTAGATTGATGTATAATATTGTGGAAGTTTCAGTTTGTGTGTCAACGTGGCTGGGCCTGCTTGAGTGGCTGGGCAGCAGGATGTAGTACTCCCCAAGACAAGACTCGTACCCAGCTCCATGGTGGAAACTACTGTGAGCGGCTGAGGAGCTGCCTTAGGGATATGGTCTGCTTCTCGTCTATAAGGAGACGACTTGGGGAACTGTCTCTAGCTTATGGCATGCTTGGACCCTGCGTGTACCCATGTCATTGTTCAGCAGCCTGACATTCTCTGCTGACCTCAGGAATTTCAGTGGACTTGAATTAATGGCCTGCCATGTGGTTTGGTAACATCAAGACTGTGGCATTTTATTTGTCAACCTTAGGTTTGTTAGCCTCAGCAGCCAGTAGCTGTCTGAGTGAAGAAAAACCTTTAGCTTCAGTGAGCCAGGAGCAAGAGGCAAAGCAGAAACCCAAGGTCGAGGGGCTTTCACACAGCCCCTAGACCCTCACACGTTGAACTTGGACTTAAAACCTCCAAAGTGTAAGAGAATAAACTCATGTTTGTTAAGGAGTTTGTACCAAAAATATTTGTGGGATAACATAAATATCCCATTTGTGGTGCATTTTTCTCAGAGTGGCACTAGGTAACAAGAACAAATATATATATAAGCAAAAACAAAAACAACAACAACAACAAAACGTTGCTTTTAATACATTCTGAATCATAGCTACCCTATAGGGCAGGACAGAATTGCTCCAGAGAGTTTTCAAGGCTATAAATCTTTATTGAAGCAGACTGCCACATTTTTCTCCCACGGAGTGGCTGGTGGCTTCAAACTGCCATCCTTTCAGATAGCAGCTGAGAGCTTAAGTACTGAGCCGCCAGGATTTTTTATTATATATGTAATCATTACACATCTGGCTCCACATCTTACAAGTGTTAGGGGCTGAACTCTTGGTGAGAATTTTCTTAACTGCACTAAAAATCTTGTCCTAAACCACAGAATTTGAGCTGGAAAGTCCTTGGTATTACAATCTTAAATGCCTGAAGGAGACCTTAATCTTTCCTTTGACTAGGGCCCAGAAATTAAACATACATGGGATAGAATGTCTTGTAACTTAGGTTGTACCATTTTACTTTTATTTCACCTCTAAATTCTAAATTACCCTTTCCTCTGATTAATTTTTAATATGTTATTTACTTGAAAATTAAGTACAGTATAATAGAGTTGCCAAGAAGTAGGCCAGGGGAATGAGTGAATAGTAGATTTCCTGTTAACAATTCTGCATGATATATAGCATGGGAAAGTAATCAATTTTGATTGGTGATATAGTCTCCAGGGAAGTCAATGAAAATGAGCTTTCTTTACTCCTTATAGCAATATTATTGAAGCTAATGAAATTGGGGTCATAAAGAGTTGATATTCTTTGGGGGCTTTATCCTCATTACATCTCTAGCTCTGTACACCTTTTTCTAAATGTATGTTTGCTATTTTGATTCAGAAGATTTAAGAATGTCTTAAATGGAATATGTAGGAATATTTCCCCATGCGTAACTGGAGGCAGACACATATCAAAACTGAACTATTTACTGTAGTATAATTTATGACCAATGAGTTATCACAGTTAGAGGCGAAAATATTTTATAAGTGAAAAATCACAATATTCAATGATAAAAAAGCACAAGAAGAATGAACTCATAAATATATTCGTTCCATATATTTGGTAGTGATTGTCCATTTAAAGTTTCTAATTTGATCTTGTACTTTTATGTACACTTGTTCATTACCACGTTCATCACATATTCAACAGAATCTCATTCCTGGCTTCATATGCTTTCTGCCAGAAGGTTTAGTTGATTTCAGGGGACCTTATATAGAAATCCTTCTTTAAAATATTTAAAAGGCCTAGAAATATTTATGGAGATAGCGTACTCAGCTATCACCGTAGCTCAGTTGTTTCATTCCACTAAATTTTCAGTATAAAATGTTTAAAATCAGAGTCACGTAATATGATCTTTCAAGTTCCTTAAAGCTAGAAAATATTTGATACCAAATGTGGTAGTGAAGATTGTGTCAACTTGGCTGGGCCGTGGTTTTGAGCTGTCAGCAGATGGGTGTAGTTATTCCTCATGATGACATTATAATCGCCTCCGTGGTAGAATCTGCTGTGATCAGCTAAGTAGTGTTTGTTTTGTGATATGTCCTGTTTCCAGTATACATGGAGAAGCTTTGAGGAAGGTGTCTAACTCTTTGGCACATTTTAGATCCTGTGTTTGGCCAAATCTTCATCTCCAGTTGCTGGACTTGAACTAGTGGCCTGCCATTTTGCCTGCCGATCTTGCAATTGTGCCATTTTTACCTGAGGACTTTGGGTTCATTAGCCTCAGCAGCCAGAAGCTGTCTGAGTCAGGAGAAGACTCTAGTTGCAGTAGGTCTGGAAGAAGAGGCAGAGCTGAAGCCCAAGGGCAAGTGCCCTTCACGCAGCTCCTAGAGCCGGCACTCTGAATTTGGACTTCCAGCCTTCTAGAATGAAAGAGAATAAACTCCTCCTTGTTAAAACCATCACTTGTGATAGCATCACTGGAACACCAAGACTCCAAGATCTTTTTTTCTCTTTAGATCACATAATATATTGATATGGATGTAGGAATATCTTGAGGTTGACTTTAAGAAAGCAGTTGTTATATATTTTAAAACATTTAATAACTAAATTTGAGGTGCATTATTATATTCACTTCCCAGTGAAGAAAATAAGATCAGAAAGTAAATGGCTTACAGATCACTTAGCTTCTAATAGGCACTGCAGAACAAGTTTTTAGATTCTAAATTCAGGATTTGATTTTCATTTTATTATGACTTCCCATTTTGTCTGAGCATGCTTATATCCTGATTTGTTTTACAAATTTCTTAGTGGTTGCATTTCGTTTCTCTCTGGATCTTATAGTATAATGAAATAAATGGTCATTTATTTACCTTATATGCTTATATGTATTGAATTGGAATAGCTGCTCAGTTGTGGCCCATTCCTTACATTATTCTAAGAAACCTTAAATATTTACATAAGATTAAAGACATGGTCCCAGTTTTTATAGGGGAGGGTATCTTCTTATATCTGGACTAAATCTGTGAGGGAAACACTGGTCAGATGGCCATAAGGAACTAAAGTGTGGAGATAAACCATGCCAAATCCTTAATGGCACTAGGTATAACAGTTAAAAATAGGTGGTTATGATCATCAAGGTCTTCTTCATTTTGCCTGGTATCCAAACTCTGCTTATTTTATTTCTCAATACTTTCTTGTACTACTGGATGCACTGTTGCTCTTATTAAAAACATCTTAAATAAAAGTGGTCCCTGACTTACAGTAGGGAGCCATTCCAGTGACTTTCTTGTAAGTCAATTCTTTTTCTTTTTCTTTTATGGTGCAAACAGTCTTTATTGGTGACAAAAGTACACGGGAGAAGGGGAATAGTTAGCTCCTGCTTCTGAGGCAGTGCCTAAGTCACAGCCCTCCTGTAAGCTAATTCTGACCTTAAGTCAAATACTTCACTTTTTAAAACTTTCATTATTATTTCCTTTTATTATGAATATATACATAAATTCAATGTTTATTTGTCTTTGTGATCTGGAAGTCTTACATGTAAACTTACAGATACATTTTAATACCTACATACACACACACACACACACACAAAATACACAAATCATAAAAAGCTACTTCAATGATGAAGAAGAGTTGGGTGATATTAGTTAGCATTTTGTCTGTGATGGTAATAAGTCCACTTATGGAAGCTTCTGAGTCATCTGGATTATCCCTGACAGTGGAGATGGTGTTTCTAGTCAGGAAACTAGTGAGAGTTATCTGTTTGAGCCTTTTCATTGTAATCTTCATATATTTTCCAGTAACATCTCACTGCTTCCCAATTCTGCCTATCAACTTTAGCAAAGCGATCACTATTTAATATAGTCCACGTTTTCAAGCAACTGCATTTTCTGATTTAGTTTACAAAACTTCAGCTAATTCTTTCACTGTAAAATATATTGACAATTTCTCTCCTTCTTCATTATTTCTTTTTGCATTAGTGTTTCTTTCCTATGCTATATGACAGTGTTTTGGACAATAAATCATAAACCTAAACATCTGCAAATGATCATATGAAAATAACATCAGCTAATTATGTACTGTAGAATTGCACATAGCAGTACATATTACTAATGATAAACCAAAAGCAAACCCATTGCCATCAAACTGATTCCACCTCATAGCAACTCTCATTGAGTTTCCAAGGAAATAAATTTTTACGGGAGTAGATTGCCCCATTTTCCTTCTGCAGAGCAGCTGGTGAGTTTGAAGCACCAACTTTCTGGTTAGCAGTCAAATGCCTTAGGCGCTGTGCCATCAGAGCTCCTCACTAATGATAAGATGTACAAAAGGAAAAGAATGGTCATTAGTGTAGTCTGTCATAACTCAAGTATATTGTAAGTATATAGTATGTATATATTGTAAGTATATATATGTATACATACATAGGTATATGTGTGTGTGTATCTATATATATATATATATTTATATATATATGCCCTCAAGTATACTATGTTGTTGTTGTTGTTATATGCCATCAAGTCAGACCTGACTCATAGCGACCCCTCCTCAGGTTTCCGAGGCAGTATCACTACAGATGATGATAGTATGGGGTTGCTATGAGTCGGAAACGACTCGACGGCACTTAACAACAACAACAACAACAACATCACTACAGAAGTAGATTGCCC
>NW_006921838.1:563066-569265 GCF_000298275.1 Orycteropus afer afer
TATATATATATATATATACATATATATATATATACATATATATATATACGTATATATATATATATATAATGCCCTTATATGACTCCTAAATATTTATATGAGGCTATCTTCCGATGCTTATTCACCACACTCCAGTCACAAACAATTTCTAGGCCCTTATTTTTTGTTTCTAAGTTGCATTAAATTCATTTGCCTACCATTCCATCTGCTTGGAATTCCCTTTAATCAGACCTTCATGTGCCTGGCTTTTCACTGTTAATTGGAGTTCAGTTAGAATATTCTGTTTACAGAAGGTTCTTCCTAGACCATCTGATTCAAAGTAAAACAATTCTCCCACGCTTTCTACCCACCATCATCCCTATTGTGTAATCATATTTTATCTCCTTTAGTTAGATTTTACTTAAGAATTTTCTGTTTCCTCCAGTTCCTATGTTTTGAGGATATGAACCTCGTTACATTTGAGACTGTGCCTGCTTTATTCATGGGTATTATCTGTGATACCTGGAAGACTTTGTCAAATATTAGACAGTCAATAAATATTTGTTGAATAAATGAAATTGGTTAAATTCTGACCCTCCCTTTTCTATTCTCTCTCTCTACACACACACACACACTCACACACACACACACACACACACATACTCACTCATGCTCACATCTTTTTCAATGCTGATCCCGGGAGCAGTCATCACTGCTGAGGTGAGTATAAGACAAGAGTCTTACTCTCTCTGCAGAGCTTTAGAAAGAATGTTCTCCAAAAGCATCTTACTGCTGTTCCCACAAGGGAAAACATGTTTCTAACAGTGACAATAGAGAGACATCTATTTTTGTGTGGTTCAGACTGTGTGGTGTGTCTAGTGGTGGTTTTATGGATACTAACTCAATAATTCCTCCTTCATGATAAAATATGAATCACAAGGACATGAGAGGCAAGAAAATAATACCAAACATATTCAAAATCATATACTCCAGGGGTTAGACAAGTAGTTGTTATTAAGTGTAAATTAAATAAAAATTAATAGTAATATTTCCTGCAAAAATACCTTGGAAAAGTTTAATAATAGTGGTTAAATTTAAAATAGGGGTTATTATAAAATAATAGGGGTTATTAAATTTAATAATAGGGGTTAATTCCTCCATTAATAAAATTGGAGGAAGAACATGAAATTCATAATTACAGTAAATGTTGTAATTATCAGAGTTATCAAAACACATCCTTAATGTAAATGCCAAAATGTGTTGAAAACTAAAAAAACCTATGTATCCTATCTAATTATGATGCATATGGATAGATAAAATAATATAGTACTCTTATAAAATTGAAAGGTGTGTCTCCATTAGCTGTAGAACTAACCAGATACAGTAGTATGTACATAGGGGCTGATGTACTTAAGTGAATCCTTTTAAATCCCCAAATAATTAGGTGACATTGAACTACAAAATAATAAATAAATAAATAAATAAACAAACAAACAAACCCTAAGACTTATCTATATTTTGGATGGCTAGCCACCAATCGTCTGCCAGTTTTTTTTTTTTTTTGTGCTGTGGTGGCTTGTGTGTTGCTGTGAAGCTAGATGTTAGCCCATGAATATTTCAAATACCAGCAGGGTCACCCATGGTGGACAAATCTCAGCATAGCCTCCAGATTAAGACAGACTTGGAAGAAGAAAGGATTCATCCACTTCTCCAAGAAGTGGCCAGTGAACACCTCATGAATACTAGTGAAACAATGTCTGATATATTACTGGAAAATTTTATGGAAAACCCTGAAACTTTGTTCGATAAAGGGTTGGAAGATGAGCCTCTCAGATCAAAGGCACTCGCAATACCACTGGGGAAAAGCTGCCTACTCAGAGTTCACATTAATGACACAGATAGAGTAAAGCTTTTGGGACTTCCACCTGCTGATGTGGTACAACTCAAAAGGGGAAGAAACAGCTGTAAACATCCATTAATAATCAGAACATGGGATGTACAAAGTATGAATATAGGAAAATTGGAAATTGTCAGAAGTGGCATGGAATGCATAAAGATTGATATCCTAGGCATTAATGAGTTGAAATGGACTATTTTTGGCCTTTTTGAATCAAACAATCACATGATTTAGTATGCTGGGAATGACAAATTGAAGAGGCATGGCATGGTATTCTTTGTCACAAAAAATGTTTCAAGACTGATCCTGAAGTACAATGTTGTCAGTAATAGGATAATATCCATACACTTAGTTAAGGTTGTATGTCAACTTGGCTGGGCCAGATTTTGAGTGGCTAGGCAGCTGGATGTAGTTATTTTTCATGATGGGTCTAGGAATCAACTTCATGGTGGAATCTACTGGAGCAGCTGAGTAAGTGCCTTAGGGATATGAACTGCTTCCAGTATATAAGAAGAAAGATTGAGAAAGATCTCTGAAGCTTTTGGAATGCTTGGATCCTGCATGTAGCCAAGTCATTGTTCAACAGCTTGCCATATTGTCTTCCAATCTTGGGACTGTTAATTGACTTGAATTAGTGGCCTGACATGTGGTTTGACAATTTTGTGACTGTGCCATTTTACTTGTTGACCTTGGGTTTGTCAGCATCAGCAGTGAGCAGCTGCCTGAGTGAAGAGACACCTCTAGCTCCAGTGGACTGGGAGCAAAAGGCAGAGCTGTAGTCTGAGTTTGAGGGGTTTTCACCCATACCCTAGTGCTAGCACTATGAACCTGCATTCTAGCCTCCTAAACAGTAAGAGAATATGTCCATGATTGATAAAGCCATGCTATTTGTTGTATTTTCTGTTAAAGAGGTACTAGAGAACCAAAACAACTACTAGTATTTTGCACACCAACCGCTAGAGCCAGAGACAAAGAAATTGAATAATTTTACCACCTTCTGCAGTCTGAAATTGGCCAAACATTTAATCGAGAGCTATTGATTACTACTGGTGACAGGAATGCAAAAGTTGGAAACAAAGAATCACTGGTGGTTGGAAAATATAGCCTTGGTGATAGAAATGACACCAGAGATCACATGACAGAATTTTGCCAAGATCAACAACTTATTCATTGCAAATGCCCTTTTTCAACAACATAAATGGTGGGTATACACATGGACATCACCAGATAAACTGCACAAGAATCAAATCGACTACATCTATGGAAAGAGGGGGTGGAGAAGCTCAGTATCTTCAGCCAAAACAAGAGTAAGAGCTGCTTGTGGAACAGACCATCAACTGCTCATATGTAAGTTCAAGTTGAAACTGAAAACAATTAAAATGAATCCATGAGAGCCAAAATATGACCATGATTATATCCCACCTGAATTTAGAGACCATCTGAAGAACAGATTTCATGCATTGAACACCAACAACCAGAAAAGTTGTGTGATAACATCAAGAACATCATCCACGAAAAAACCAAAAAGTCATTAAAAAAGACAAAAAAGGAAGAAAAAACCAAAATGGATGTCAGAAAAGTCTCTGAAACTTGCTCTTGAACAGAGAATAGCTGAAGCAAATGGAAGAAAAAGCAAGGTAAAAGAGCTGAACAGAAGATTTCAAAGAGCAGCTTGAGAAAACAAAGTCAATCATTATAGTGAAATGTGCAAAGACTTGGAGTTGTTGTCAGGTGCCATCACATTATCTCCAATTCGTAGGAACCCTATGTACAGCTGAAAGAAACACCACCTGGTCCTGCAACCTCATCCCTCTACCGCTTCTGAACTCAGCTTGCACATCTGGCAGTTCCCTGTTAATATACTGCTGCAACTGTTTTTGAATTTATCTTCAGCAAGGCTTCACTTCTGTGTTATATTAATGTTATTTTTTTTTTTTATAATTTCTGCATTCTGTTTGATGACTTTTCTTTGGAATGGGTACAAATATGGATCTCTTCCAGTCAGTCGTCCAGGTAGTTTTCTTCCAAGTTCTTGGCACAGATGAGTAAGTGCCTCCAGTGAGGCATCCATCTGTTGAAACATCTCAATGGGTATTCCATCAATTCCTGGAGCCTTGTTTTTCACCAGTTTCTTCAGTGGAGCTTCAACTTCTTTTAATACTATTGATTCTTGATCATACTATACCTCCTTAAATAGTTGAATATTGACCAATTATTTTCGGTTCAGTGACTCTGTGTATTCCTTCCACCTTTCTTTGATGTTTCCTGCATCATTCAATATTTTGCCCACAGAATCTTTCAATACTGCAACTCAAGGCTTGAAATTTTTCTTCAGTCCTTTTAGCTTGAGAAATGCCAAGCATGTTCTTCCCTTTTGGTTTTCTAACTCAAGTCCTTGCACATTTCATTATAATGATTGAATAATTATGGTGAAAGGATACAGTCCTGACACACTCCCTTCCTGATTTTAAACCATACAGTATCCCCTTGTTCTGTTTGAAGGACAGCTTCCTGATCTATGTACAGGTTCCTCACAAGTACAATGAAGTAAAATTTCTTAAGATTCAAGAATCACATGCTTTTACATAGTCAGTAAAATATAACTAAACATCTTTCTGCTATTCTTTGCTTTGTTTTATTTTTTTACTGCATGGTTTAAAATCAGGAAAGGTATGTGTCAGGGTTGTATCCCTTCACCATAGTTATTCAATCTGTAAGCTAAGTAAATAGTATGAGAAGCAGGATTATATAAAGTAGAATGCAGCATCAGGATTGGAGGAAGATTCATTAACAACCTGCAATATGCAGATGACACAACCTTGCTTGCTGAAAGTGAAGATGACCTGAAGCACTTACTGATGGAGATTAAATACTACAGCTTTAATATGGATTATACCTCAACATAAAGAAAACAAAAATCTATATAACTTGACCAATTAGCAACTTCATGATTTAAAAAAAAAAAAAAAAAAAAAAAGAAGAAGAAGAAAAGAAAAAGAAAGAAAGAAAAGATTGAATTTGTCAGGGATTTCATTTACCTGAATCCACAGTTAACACCCAACAAGGAAGAACAGTCAGGAAATCAGACACCACATTTCCCTTGGAAAGTCTGCTGCAAAAGATCTCTTCAAAGGGTTAAGAACCAAAGATATCACTTTCACAACTAAGGTGGGCCTCACCCAAGCCATAGTATTTTCAGTTGCCTCATATACATGTGAAAACTGGGCAATGAATAAGGAAGGCTGAAGAAAAGTTGATGCTTTTGAGTTGTGTTGGTGAAGAAACAGAAAGTACCATGTACTGGCAGAAGAATGAACAAATCTCCCCTGATAGAACTGCAGCCAGGATGCTCTTTGGAGGCAAGAATGCCCAGACTTTGTCTCCCCTACTTTGGTCATGTTGTAGGAACCATTGCCTGGAGAAGGATATCATGCTTGGTAAAGTGGAGGGTTAGAGAAAAAGGGGAAGATCCTCATTGAGATGGATTGACAGAGTGGCTGCAACAATGGGCTTAGGTATAGCAAGGATAATAAGGATGGCACAAGACCAGGCACTGTTTTGTGCTGTTATACCTAGGGCCACTATGAGTCAGAGCTGACTCAATGGCACCTCATAGCAACAGCAAGGATAGGTAGAGATTTAGTCTCTTTAAGATATAAATTTTGTATTGATTTTCCTTTATTTAAAAAAGATGTCCATTCATGTTTAATTCAACCATTTATCTAACAAATAATTTTTAAGAACCAACTGTGTGCTATGAACTATGAAAAATGTTGAGAATACAGAAATAAAAATAGATATGACAAGACCAATGCCCCTAAGAAGTTTCAATTCTATTAAAAAAGTAAAGAAAATCATAGAGATAACTCTGTAGCAAAACTAGAAAATATAATAAAATAAGTTCCCTAAGAGAGGTCTGGTTACATAGTATTATAGAAATTTAGATGACAAGTTAATGGAGAAGGTGATTTTGTTCTAGACCTTGAATGATGAGAAGTTAAGGGAGTAACATTCTCAGGACACTGAGGGATGTGGGATAAAGCCTTCCAAGATAAGCATTGTAAACAGTGATGCACATCTTTTGCATTTTTAGCGCATTTTAAAACCTATTTTTATGGGTTTTTTTTTTTTTTGGTGGGGCAACATGCTTAAGGTGATTACAGATCTCTTAAAATCTTTATATGAGGGAATAATAAACACAACACAATTACCATCACACTGTAACTATGTCCTAAATTGTCTATAAAAACATCCACAGTTATTGCATTGTCTAATTGGTGGTCTTTCAGTATTGTGTTGCTGTTGGGATTGTTAACTGCCCTG
>NW_006921838.1:576877-634054 GCF_000298275.1 Orycteropus afer afer
TTTAGTCCAATTATGCATCCTTTCCTTCAAGGCTCAGGGGTCCAAGATTATCTTCTGTGTCTGTGTTAATTGGTTTCCCTTTTCTTTGTTGAAGAGGATCTGTGCAATCCTTCTGCCTAGTCCGCCATCTTGCCCCGCCTCCTGACCAAGCATTTTTAAATACTTGCAAGGTAATGTTACTATTCATTCTAGGAATCAGAGATTTGTCTTGATGGTAGCCTGGCAAGACATTGCTGGCCTCTGTTTTATAGCAAATCACATCCTCACCTGTATCACCCACCTCCCTTACCATAGTCGCTCTGATAAACCTCATCATAATAGTATCTGGTTGTATGTGTGAATGATTTGCTGCACACTGTGGAAAAAATATGTTGTATACAATGGATGCTGAGCTTTATTCATTGACTTTAGTTTATATAAAGCAAAGAAGAAGCTGAGTGATGAAAGATTATGTTCAGTGCAGTCATGCATCACTTAATGTCCATGAAACATTCTGTGAAATGGGAAATTATGTGATTCAGCTATTATGTGAACACCATATCATAGTCTGGTCTTGCTTTTCTTTAAGTATCTCCAACAAGCTTTGCGTCTTAGCAGTGATTAGCAATTTGGTGAGAGAGATTCCATTTTGTGTTTGGTACTCAATCCACATCATTAGTAATTTCTCCATTATTGATATAGATAGGTTGCTCTCACATTTTTGTTACCTTTGTAGATTTCATGGGAGCCAGTCCTTTAACAGCTTAAAGAATGTGTTCTTTGTTTTACAGAATCATTGTGATTGTTGAGCGTGACATGTCTAAATCATGAGCATTCACTGATTTTTCATCTTCTGCTGTTTAATAACTTTTAGTTTCACTTCTAAATTGATACTTTTCTTTGCATCTTGCTGCTGCTTTCACTAATGTTGGTGTTACTGCTTTTGGGAGCCATATTGCAATTTATGATGACATTTTCAAAAGAAAATTAAACACAGAAACAATAATGCAACATTCAAAACGTATAAGATGCAAGAAATTGGATTCTATTGCCTCTGAGTCCAAGTATACACTGTTACATAGTAATCTTTTTAGATAGAACATATAGTAGAGTAGTACATAAGTCGGGAACATGGAGCATTCATTATGCCTCCATCAAAACGTGTATTATAATTCATATATGCATTCTACAATTAAACATTTGGCAGGACAATTGCTTTGTTTACAACGGACATATGATATATGTGTTGCATGTAGGCAGCTGTGTATTTCCTACGTCATCTTCCCTGATTAAGATTTCTCAATTCTGTTATAACCTCATGGGACCATGTATGTACATGTGTTTGGACTTTGCCTGAACAGAAGGTATGCAGTGCATAACTGCATATACAAAGCTGAGAGGTGGGAGTTTGCATAGAATAAAATGAGATTCAATTTTGAAGAGTTTTGAAGTCTTCACTAAGAAAATTAAATTACCATTAGTAAGCAATAGGAAAGATAGTCAAGCAAAGGAATTAATCCATCTAAACTGTGCTCCAGGAAGAATAATCCATGAAACAAAATATACTCAAGGATGTAACAGGGAGGACAAAGACAGGGTATTCCATTAGAATGCTGGCTTAAAAGCAAATACTACTAAATAAAAATATGGCAGATGGAATAAAATGTAAGGGAGTGCCTATATGCCTCATACTAGAATTAGATTTATTACTACTTTGGGCATAGGAAATTTTAAATACATGCTGTGTTTGATAACCTTTTGCTCTGGGAATGAAGTATGAGATGATATCACTTTCATCATTATCACAGCAGTACTTTTATTATTCCTAAAATTTCTCTAGAGTATAACCAAGTATGAGGGAATCAGTAAGTTAAAGACTTCTTTTTTCTTTTTCTTTTTCTAATTTTACAGTCTTATGAGTGAGTTATTAGGTACTCTGTGGCCTTTAAGACTGTACTTGCACAAGGTGCAGGAGAATCATAAAACTGTAAGTTAATAATATTACTCTCTCCTTTTGACGTTTTTAATGGTAATCAAAGTTCTAGAAGAAATTAGTCCTGGAAGAAATGAAGCCAGAATTCTCCTTAGAAGTGAGAACGACCAGATTTCATCTTCCCTACTTTGGTCATGTTGCCATAATTCGCCAGTCCTTGGAATGGATAGCATTCTTGGTAAAGTAGAGGGGTCAGTATAAAAGGGGAAGACTCTCAATGGGATGGATTGACACAGTGGCTATAACCATGGGCTTAAGCACAGCAAGGATTGTTAGGATGGTACAGGACCAGGGTGTGTTTCATTCTGTTATACATAGGGTTGTTATGAATTGAAGCCAACTTGACAACCCCTAACAACAATAACAAAAACAGCAACATGACTAACCAACTTATTAAAGGAAACAAACAAACAAACAAACAAAAACTTCTTTACTGCTCATAAAACCAAAACCTCAGGGATTGGATCATTCCATTCAGTTAAAATTAAAAGGAACCAAGCATTTTTCCCCCCAATATAATTGAAAATGTGCACAAAACAATAGCAAAATGAAAACATGTGTTACTATTTGAAAACTCAGTTTTGATTTGAACAGAGCCAGCAAGCAGCAGAGGCATCCAGGTAAGGGAGGGACCCAGACCCCACCCCCCAAGTGGCAGGAAAAGCAGAGGGGAAAGGAAACGAAAGCCAGGGTGTCCAGGACAGAGTGAGGAAGTAGCAGAGGCATCCAGGTAAGGGGAAGGACCAGGCCCCAACCACTTTTGAACGAAGAAATTGAATCTTCACTGAAGCAATTGCTGAAGAACTAGGCGCCAGGAATTGATAGACTACCCATCGAGATGTTTCAACAAACAGATGTCCCACTGGAGGCACTTACTTGGTTATGCCAAGAGATTTGGAAGACAGCTGCCTGGCCAACTGACTGGAAGAGATCCATATTTGTACCCATTTCAAAGAAAAGTGATCCCACAGAATGTGGAAATTATTGAACAATATAATTAATATTGCATGCAAGCAAAATCTTACTGAAGATATTTCAAAAACAGTTGCAGCAGTATATTGACAGAGAACTTCCAGAAATGCAAACTGGATTCAGAGGAGGACGTGGAACAAGGGATATCATTGCTGATGTCAGATGGATCTTAGCTGAAACCAAAGAATACTAGAAAGATGTTTACTTATGTTTTATTGACTATGCAAAAACATTTGATTGTGTGGATCATAACAAATTTTGGAAAACATTGAGAAGAATGGGAATTCCAGAACACTGGATTGTACTCGTGAGGAACCTGTACATATAGACTAGGAGGCTGTAGTTTGAATGGAACAAGGGAACACTGCACGGTTTAGAGTTGAGAAGGGAGTTCATCATGGTTGTGTTGTTTCATCATACTTATTCAATCTATATGCTGAGCAACTAATCTGAGTAGCTGAGCTATATGAAGAAGAAGGTGGCATTAGGATTGGAGGAAGAATCATTAACAACCTGCGATACGATGATGACACAACTTTGCTCCCTGAAAGTGAGGATGACTTGAGGCACTTCCTGATGAAGATTGAAGACTAGTCTGAAGTACGGATTACATCTCAATATAAAGAAAACAAAAATCTTCACAACTGGACCTATCAGCAGCATCACAATAAATAGAGAAAAGATTGAGGTTGTCAAAGACTTCAAATTGTTTGGTTCTACAATCAACACCAATGAAAGAAGCAGTCAGGGCATCAGAGGACGTATAGCACTGGGCAAGTTGGCTGCAAAGGACCTCTTCCAAGTACTTATGAGCAGAGATGCCTCCTTGAGGACTAGGGTGCGCTTGACAAGCCATGACATTTTCAATTGTCTCATATACATGTGAGAGCTGGACAATGAATAAGGAAGATCAAAGAAAAATTGATGCTCTTGAGCTGTGGTGCTGGCAAAGAATGCTGAAAGTACCATGGACTGAGAAAAGAACAACCAAATCTGTCCTGGAGGAAGGGCAGCAGAATGCTTCTTGGAAGTGAGAATGGCCAGACTTCATCTCACATACTTGGTCACCTTATCAGAAGGCACCATTCTCTGGAGAAGGATGTTATACTTGGTAAAGGTGAAGGTCGATGAAAGAGGGGAAGGCCCTCAATTTGATGGATTGACATAGTGGTAGTGTCGATGGACTCAAGTATAGCAGGGATTGTGGAGCTGGCACAGGACCGGGCAGTGTTTCATTCTGCTGTGCATAGGGTCTCTATGAGTCAAAGACAATTCCAAAGTACCTAACAACAAAAACAAGTTATGATTTGGCACCAAATTTTATAAAGAAGTTTACTACTACTACTACTACTAGTACTACTAAGGCTATTGTAAGAAGAAAAGATCTAAATTTTGAGTTTTTAGAAGTTAACCCAATAAATCTAAAATGGTAATGATTTTTTTGTCTTCTAATCTCAAAAGTATGCTCCTCACTTTTTTAAAGTGAAGAGATTGTTTACAGTTTGTTCCTCATTGAAGTGGATCAGGGGAACTAAGATAATGTGAGTATAGAATAAGAGAATTATATAATTACCTATTATTGATAAATATAATTTAAAAAAATTCTGAACCAATCTTTTAGTTAATTCAGGCAAATTAACATTTTATGTTTTTTTTTAATTTTATTTATTGTTTTATATACATAAATAATATAACTGTGTGATCCAGAACATTTTTTTAGCTATATGAGCTTAAGTAGAGGGAATGTTTGTGAGAGTTTCAGGAAAGTTATATATATTTACTTTTTTTCTTGTGCCTTCGTGGACTTTTTCCAAGTGAAACAGTATTTCAAAGGTTTAAAATGAAGATATCTGATTGCTGCAGAACAAAGCTGTCCAATGACTACCCAAAAGACTTCTTATGTCAACCAAGCAAGAAGAACTACACGAGATGAATACTAATGCAATACTTATCCTTATACTGACAGAGCAAGCATTTCTACAGCTAGTTTCAATGGAGCCAATGTTCTATCTATCTTTCAAGGTAACTTAATTGCCAAAATGAGCATTAAGCTTTTTCTATTTTATCAGAAAAACAAACCAAACAAAATATAACAACAAAACCACCAACATACCAAAAATACTGTGTCCAAAATAACATTGATTTACTGTCATGGAAAAGCTTCAACTCATAAGTTTTTTCTTCTCGGTCACATTTATTTATTTATTTGTTTGTTTGTTTGTTTATTTATTTATTTATGAAGTAGGAATGTAGAGGAAACTGTTACAGCATTTTTTTTTTTTGAAATAAAATTGTATGTTAGAACATTGTATTAGAACATTAAGGTATAATTACCCTACTGGTAAATTCAAACATATGTTCATTAAAGATTGTACATTGTAATTCTCAGCTTTTCCATGGTATATTTTTCTTCAAAAAAAAGAGGTACTATTTTAGTCTTTAAAAAAAAAAAAGAAAAGAAAAATATTTGTAATTAAATCATTAGGCTGTTTCAAATGTTCACTCTTTCATTTCACAATATACCAGTTACTATCACATCAATTCTAAATGGTGGTACCACACATTTATCACTACCACTCAATTGCCACTTTGTCATACTGTGGCATCTTGTGTGTTGCTGTGAATTTGTTGGCTATGCCACCAGTATTTAAAATTTCAGCATGGTCACCCATTAAGGACAGGTTTCAGTGGAGCTTTCAGACTAAGACAAACTGGGAAGATGGACAGGGCCATGCATTTCTGAAAAAAAAAAAAAAAAAATTGACCAGTAAAATTTTATGAATAGCAGTGAAACACTGTGGAAATTTGATGGGTATCCCTGATGCATCGTCTGTTATAATGATAGAAGTTGAGCTTCTCAGGTTGGAAGGCACTCAGAATAAGACTGAGGAAGAAGTGCCTCCTCAAAATAGTCAACCTTAATGACATAGATGGAGTAAAGCTTTTAAGACTTTATTTGCTGACATGGCATGACTCCAAATGGCAAGAAGCAGCTGAAAACATCCTTTAATAATTTGAAAGTGAAGTTTGAAGTTATAAAAAAATGAAATGGAATGCATAATGATTGATATTGTAAGCATTGTTGTTGTTGTTGTGTTGTTGTTGTTGTAAGCATTAATGAGCTGAAATTCACTAGATTGGCCATTCTGAATCAGAAAATCAAATGGTCTACTCTGCCTAGAATGAGTAACAGAAGAGGGATGGCATCACATTCATCATCAAAAAGATTGTTGCAGGATTGAACCTGAAGGACAATGCTGTCAGTGATAGGATAATATTCATATGCTTACAAGGAAGACAAGTCAATACTACTATCATTCAAATTTATGTTCCAATCACTAAAGCCGAGGATGAAGAAACTGAAGATTTTTATCACCTTCTGCACCATGAAATTAACCAAACATGCAATCAAGTTGTATTGATAATTACTAGTAATTGCAATGCTATAGTTAGAAAAAAAAAAAGAGCATTCATATTTGGAACCCATGGTCTTGGTGGTAGAAATGATGTTAGAGATCATATGATAGAATTTTTAAGACCAATGACTTATTCATTGAAGATACATTTTTTGTCAACAGCATAAATGGTGGCTATACACGTGGACCTTTCCAGATGCAACACACAGGAATCAGATCCACTACATCTGTGAAAAGAGGCAATGGAGAAGCTCAATATCTTCAGTCAAAACAAGGCCAAGAGCTGACTGTGGAACAGACTATCAATTACTCATATGCAAGTTCAAATTGAAGGTGAAGGAAGTTAGAACAAGTCCAAGAGAACCAAAACATGACTTTGATTATATCCCACCTAAATTTAGAGATAGTTCATCTGAAGGATAGATTTGATGCATTGAACACCAATAATCAAAGACCACATGAGTTGTGGGATAACATTAAAAATATCATACATAAAGAAAACAAAAGGTCATTAAAAAGACAGGGAAGGAAGAAAAGACCAAAATGGATGTCAGAAAAGACTCTGAAACTTGCTCTTGAGTGTAGAGTAGTAAAAATGAATGAAAGAAATGAAAAGATAAAATATCTGAACAGAAGATTTCAAAGGGTGGCTCAAGAAGACAAAGTAAAGTATTGTAATGAAATGTGCAAAACCCTGGAGTTAGAAAACCAAAAGGAAAGAACATACTCAGCATTTTTCAAGAAAAATTGAAGCCTCTAGTTCTAATATTGAAGGACACTATGGGCAAAATAGTGAATGATGCAGGAAGCATCAAAAGAAGATGGAAGGAATACAGATAATTACTGTACCAAGAAGATTTGGTAAATGTTCAAATATTTCTATTATAAATAGTTGATGGAAGAAGTTCAAGCTACACTGAAGGAACTGATGAGAAACAAGCCTCCAGGAATTGAATGAATACCCACTGAAATAGTTCAATAAATGGATGCAACTCTGGAGGTATTACTTTTTTATGCCAAGAATTTGGAAGATAGCTAACTGGCCAAGTGACTTGGAGAGAATGATATTTGTGCACATTCCAAAAAAAGGTGACCAAACAAAATGCAGACATTATCAAACAATATCAATATAACATGCAAGTAAAATTTTGCTAAAGATAATTAAAAAATGGTTGCAACAGTATATTGACAGGAAGCTTCAAGAAATGCCAGCTGGATTCAGAAGAGAACATGAAACAAGGGATATTATTGCTGATGTCAGATGGATCTTGGCTGAAAGTAAATACCAGAAAGATGTTTACCTGTGTTTTGTTGACTATGCAAAGGCATTTGACTGTGTGGATCATAACAAATCATGGATAACATTGTGACTAATGGGAGTACCAGCGCATTTCTCTGTGCTCCTGAGGAACCTGTACACAGAACAGAAGGCTGTCATTCAGACAGAACAAGGGGATATTGCATGGTTTAAAGTCAAGAAGGCTGTGTGCTTCAGGGTTGTTTCCTTTCATCACACTTACTCAATCTATATGCTGAGCAAATAATCTGAGAAGATGGGCTATATGAAGAACATGACATCAGGATTGGAGGAAGACTCATTAACAACCCATGATAGGCAGGTGACACAACCTCCCTTGCTGAAAGTGAAGATGACTTGAAGCATTACTGACGAAGATCAAGACTACAGTCTTCAGTGTGGATTCCACCTCAAGATAAAGAAAATGAAATGATCAGACCTGGACCAATAAGCAACATCATGATAAATGAAAAACAAAAAAAAAAAAAGAAGATTGAACCTGTCAGGGATTTCATTTTATTTCGATGTGCAATCAACACCCATCAGATGTCATATTGCATCAGGCAAATATGCTGTAAAAGATCTCTTTAAAGTGTTAAGAAGCAGAGATGTCACTTTGAAGACTAAGGTGTACTTAAACCAAGCCATGATGTTTTCAGTCACCTCATATGCATGGGAAAGCTGGACAATGAATAAGGATGACTGAAGAAGAGTTGCGTCCTTTGAATTCTGGTGGAAGAATAATGAAAATACTATGGACTGACAGAAGAATGAATAAATCTGTTCCTGGAAGAATTGAAGCCAGAGTGTTCCTTGGAAGTGAGAATGGCCAGACTTTGTCTCACCTCCTTTGTCAGAAAGGACCATTCCTTGGAGAAGGACACCATGCTTGGTAAAGTAGAGCGTTAATGAAAAAGGACAAAACCCTCAATGAGAAGGGTTGACACAGTGGCTGCTATGAAGGGCTCAAGCATAGCGAGGATTGTGGGGATGACAGGACTGGGCATTTGTACATCATTCTGTTGTATATAAGGTCGCTATGAGTAGGAGCTGACAGAACAGCACGTAAGTACAGCATGTGAATCAGAATAGGCTGTGCAGCATAGGGCTTTCAATGGTTAGTTTTTGAGAATGAGATCACCAGGTCTTTCTCCCCAGGCACTTCTGGGTAAACTTGAATCTCTAAACTTTCATTAGAGGCTGAATGCATTAACCGTATTATACAGCACAGCAGTATAGGATTCAATTCTAGCAGGTTGAATTTAAATGTAGCATGCTAAATTGACTAGGTAGAATGTCTTTATGAGTCCTTTCTAATAATTAGGGAAAATAAATGATGCCTAGAAGGAAAGATATATACATTTCTCTCTCTATATATATATCTGCATTCAATTGGAGCACCCTACAAAGAAAATTAGAGACAATATGTTTAAAAACACATTTCAGTTCCTGATGAATATCTCTGATTGGATTGCTAAGGTCACTAGATTTACTAAAAGTCATAGATCCTGTGAAAAAACAAGTGAGCTCTGATGGCGTAGTGCCTAAGGCATTTTGACTAGTAACCAGAAGACTGGTGGTTCACACCCACTAGTCACTCCTCAGAAGGAAGGTTGGGCAATCTACTTCCGCAGTGATACCACCTCAGAAACCCAAGGAGGGGTCGTCATGAGTCGGATCTGACTCAACGACACTGGTTTTTAGTGGTTGGTGAAAAAACAATTCAAAATGGAAATTTTAGTTTTCAAGCCTATTTATGATTTGTCTAGTAATTGTTAATGAGTAATTAATTGTGCTCTCCAAAAGAGCTATTGGACTTTGCAGTTTCTACCTAGAGAAAATTGTTGTTGTTGTCGTTGTTATGTGCCGTCGAGTCAGCCCTGATTTATAGCGACCCCTCCTTGGGTTTCCGAGGCAGTATCACTACGGAAGTAGGATTGCCCAACCTTCCTTCCGAGGAGTGGCTGGAGGGTTTGAACCGCCAGCCTTCTGGTTAGCAGTCAAGTGCCTTAGCCACTATGCTACCAGAGCTCCCTAAAGAAAATTACATACTCTAAAATAAGAGAGGATATATTTGTAATCTCCTTACTCCCACCTCTTTAATTTGGATCACACATTCATACAAATCCATTTGATTATTCAATAATTTCTCAACATTGCATGTGTCACTTTCTGTAGAGGTATGTGCTAAAAGGACAAGGAGGCCCCATGTTCTGACCTCCTCTAACCCTACAAGGGGAAGACAGGATTACCAGCAGTAACCCAAGGCCTATTACTGCAAGGCCAGACATGCTGCCTCCCTCCAGCCCTTTCACCAACCGTTTCTCCCAGAGCACCCACCACCTCTCTCCTGGGTTCGATAATTCGCTGCAGTGGCCACACAGAACTCACAGATTACAAGCTTTATTAGGGAAGCACCAAGCTACAATTGGCATTCAGGAAAAAAATGCTCAGTCTCTCTCTCTCCAGCCCACTGTCCCTCAGCCAGCAGTCTCTCACAGCCTCTTTCCCAGCAGTTCTGGTCCCTCAGTGTCTCACTCAGCATTGCATGTCTCTTGTATCTCTTCCAGCAACGCGTGTCTCAGGAGCATGTCTTCCTCAACCAGCAGTCAGAGAGAGTTCTGCCTCTAAGAGGCCTCCTTTTGAGCCCGGCAGGGTGGTCAAACTAGCCAATTATAGCATCAGAACTCTAAGCACCCGAGAGAGAGTGGGCACCTCCCAGAACATTGTTTTGTGCCATGCCCAACAGAAATACTCCAGGTGGACACCTTCAGCAATCAGGAGCTCCTCAGTTGCTCATAGCAAATCCCACCTTGGAGTTTGCAAAGACTTATGGATAAAAAAGCCACACAAAGTAATTTACTATACCACAGTATGGGAGCTAGAATAAAGAAACAAAGAGAAATTAGGTGTTACTACATCACTTAACACTATAGTTGTGGAACTGGAATTCAACTGTGGAAGTATTTCTCACACAAAAACTTAACCACCAAGTACTTCTTTCATTGTTTCTTACCATAAAGCTATTATCAGAAAAAATAAATTATACTACAATATATTTATGGTACTCAGTTTTATTTTTTTTTTATTTACTATTCTTCAAAATATATAGCTGTCAATCTCAGTGCTTTCACAGCATTAAATCACTATTCCAAATACCCCAAACTGTATGCTACCAGCCAATGTGGTAATACTGGTATATACAACCTTATTAAGTGTAATAAATGCAACATGTAGTATGCCTGTTTGGTCATGAAATGAAGGAAGGTAAAAACAAAAACAACAGCAACAACAAGAAATACAGAAAATTAAAAACAACAATAACAATAAGACAATCATTTCTTTGTGTGACACACTGAGTGACACCATCATCACATCAAGTCAAATGAACAGAGTACAGCAGTTATATGGATTTTACAGATGAAGAAATTGAGGCTTACAGGCCAGATCTAGTAAGTGTGGGAGACATGCTTAAAATACATGCAATCTAACTACAGAACCCTACACTTCTACTGAATAAGACAATTGATTTGCATAGATTTATCACTGAAAAATATGCTATCACCATTAGCCTTTTGACAATTTTAAAATATGTTGAAAATTCATATTGTAGTTTAAAATTCTTTGGGAAGTTAATGCTACATGCCACTCAATAAAAGAACTGTGATTGCTTAATCTCTCATCCCTCACTGAAACAACTGATGATAGGCTTATAAGAATATCTGGATGTTTTTCATTAGGGTTTGGTGTTTATGGCTTTTGTTTTAGTGTGTTATGTGAATAAACTAACTGGTGAGCACACAGATGAACAAGCTCTATGTGATAAAAACTTTGTCTCCCTAAAGAACAACAAAGAGAGAAAAGGATAATAAAAAAAAGATGAAACTCCCTTAATTCATAAAATTAGAGATCCACATTTCAAAAAATGGGAATAGTTCAAGAAATTCACAATATTGCAACTGGGTTGTTTTCTTCTTGTTGTTGCTTTGGTGGTGGTGGGGTTAATGTGTTGCTAAAGAGGTCTTCTATTTCTACAGAAAAACACTTGGCATAAGTAAAATGATATTAGGTGAAAAAAGACAAATGATTGACTAGACCTGTCTAATTTTTATTTCAGTGTTATTTACTTTGGATGCAACATTAGTGTTTATTTTGTATGACAATCATTCCAACCACTTTTGTACAAATCTAGCTGGGATTTTGATACCAAATGGTGTTATGCATGACCATAATAGTAACTGTAAGCCATTTCGTTCAACTAAACTTTAGCTTTAGGGTATTTGCAATTTTTACTTATTTGTAAATTATTAAATAATGATTTATTGATCATGTCTTAGATATGGTGCTAGACAATGAGGATGTATTGATAAGTAAGAATTAAAAAAAATAAAAAAGCTGTCATTCATGGGCATTATTGTTTAGTAAAAGAAGCAGACATTTATATAAACAATTGCCATAAAGCTATTATACTTTCCATAGTAGAATTTGATACAGCATACTACAGAACCATTCAAATGAAGACACATTATTTTTCTTGATGGGAATTTGTCAGAGAAGTATTCACAGAGAAGGAAATATTTGAACTGGGTTTTAAGAATAAAAAGATTTTCCATTGATAAACAACAGTAAGCTATATGAGAAAATAAATAGATGTCAAAAACCTAAAAATTCAGTTTTAGAAGTATAACTTCTAAAACAAAAATGGCTTCCAGAGTTCTACAAGAGTAGTGCAAATATAACAAAACGTATCACCTATCAAAATTATGAAATTATACATCACCAGAAAAAATTTCTCCAGTAACCTGATTGGGATTTTGAGTTAGATAGCATTTTAAAGTTTTCTATAATAATGACTAGTAAACTTGGAACAGATTAAAAGAAATGTTTGCACTTCTATTGATGGCAGTGCTGTTGTGTGCCCACCAGTCAATTCCAAGTCACAGTGACCCTATATTGTATGACAGAGTAAAATAAACTGCACACATTTAAACTGCAGAATCTGATGGTTTTTTAAATATGTAGACATCAGTGAAACCGTCCCAATCACCATCAACATAACATACATATATATCACTCATAATAAGCATAGTGGCTAAGACACTTGCCTGCTAACCAGACGGCTGGCGGTTCAAACCCACCAGCCACTCCTCGGAAGGAAGGTTGGGCAATCCTACTTCCGTAGTGATACTGCCTCGGAAACCCAAGGAGGGGTCGCTATGAGTCAGGGGCGACTCGGACGGCACACAACAACAACAACAACAAATGTTTTCTCAGGTGTTTATGTAATCTGTTCTCACATTCTCCCTGAATCAATCTCAGGAAATCATTTCCTATTTTCTGTTACTATAGATTAATTAACATTGTCTAGAATTTTATAGCAAAGGAACAATACCACATGCTTCTTCCTTTTTTACACTCAGCTTGATTACTTTGTAAGTCATCCATTCTGTTTATAGTTTATTCCATTCAGTCTTGTACAAATGTAGAAAAATTTCTTTATCCATTCACCTATTGATGGCCAAATGAGTTGTTTATAGGTTTTGTCTATTACAAAAACAAAAATTTCTATTGATATTTGTCTTTTATATGGTCATATTCTTTCATTTCTCTTATGAAATACTTGGAAGTGTAATTTCTGGGTTGTGACATAGGTGTAGGGAGCTCTGGTGGCATAGTGCCTAAGCCATCTGACTGCTAACCAGAAGGCTGGCAGTTCAAACCCACCAGCCCCTCCTCAGAACAAAGACTGGGCAATCTACTATCCATAGTGATACTCCCTTGGAAACTTAAGGAGGGGTCGCTTTGAGTTGGATCCAACTTGATGGCAGTGAGTTTTTGAGTGTGGGTGTATATTTAATTTTTTAAGCAAGTGCCAAACTGTTTCTCAAAGTAGTGATCTCATTTTACATTCCTACCCACAGTGTATGAGAGTTCTAATTTTTCCACGTACTTGCCACAGTGTAGTTTGAGCAGTTTGTGTTTTTTTTTTTTTTTTTAATTCAAGCTATGCTAGTGGGCATATAATATTGTCTTACTGTGATTGTAGTTTACTTTTCCTGAAAGATTAATGATGCTAAACATTACCATTACTCTAATAGTAATGGAGAGAGAGAACAAAATAAAGTAAATTAAATTAAAGGCAAGACTTTTACCTAATAGAAGTAAAAGGAGACAAATTAACATTCCCATACCCATTAGTTTATCACTTACAAACTTATGTATTTTTCTCTTTTAATACTTCTGTTTTTACCTAAACTTTCTCTAGAGTTGAGAAATAAAAGTGAGGAGACAAGAAGATATTTATTTGAACAACTGATGAATTGTTGCCCTTGATACATGGTAAAGGATTCTATCCTTAAATTCTGTTTGGGACCTTTTTGCTGGGATTACATCAAGAAGTTGAAAGATTATACTGAATAATCAGGATGTCATAACTATTCCAGGATTAGAATACTACAGTTTTCTGCCATTCTTTATGAGCAATATAGATATTCTACAGAATGCATTTGAATAGGACAACTTGTTATTGTTAGGTGTCATCGAGTGAGCTCCAACCCACAGCAATCCTGTGTATGACAGAAGAAAGTACTGCCCAGTCCTGTTCCATCCTCACAATCATTGCTATACTTTTGTTTGCTATGCTGCTTGAGTTGCTATGACTTTTTTTTTTTTTAATACAACAACTAGGTGATATAATTTTGGCTTTTTTTTCCCCTCCCTTGGTTCCATCTCTTGAATCCTATATCACTTTGATTTATTAGTTTTTGGGTACAGTAAGTGCCATAGATTTCTGTTTACAAACAGGGATGCTAAAATTCTGTTGTTTCAAACCCCAACTCTATCATTTACTGTGTGTCTTTAGATATTTGCATAATCCCTCCATATCACAATGTCTTCAATTTTATAATGAAGATTACAGTATCTCCTTCTTTGGATAATTAATAGTTGTAAATGAATAATATATGTAAGTAACTGAGAAAGTAAAATATACACTAAGCTCATGATAAGATAATGAGGCTCCATTAAACAAAATATGATTCTAACTTCTGGAAATTTTGTTGGATTTAATATAATATTATATGAAAAAATAACTAATATAATCTTTTCTTCACTCCCCTCTTCCCATTTTTACAATTACCAAAGTATGGCTTTGTAGCTGGTTACTTTAAATTTTGTTGTTATAAAAAATGTTCATGTAAAAAGAATTTATATTATTGTTATCTGTTATAAAGACTATTCTAATTCCAGCAAAGAAATCTTGGCAGATTTTTGTTATTCTTTTTATTTGATTTTATTTCAACTAATAGAGGCCAAGAGCCAATTCCAAAATATTTCCTGGAATGTCAAATCAATCCAAATGCCTGTTTTCTCCGTACAACATTCTGATTCAATATATAGGTACTACAAAAAGATAAGTGAAAGAAAACTATCAATCAATGGTCTTTATTGCTAAAAGTCATATTTTTGCATTTCTTGATTTATGTCCTCTTTGAAATGTCAGCCACAACAGCATGTGGGAAAGAATGAGTATACACACTAAAATGAATGACGGTTAATTAAAATAAAAGGGATAAAAAGCTTAATTTTTACTTTTTTTCTGTTTTGCAAATTCATCTTGTAGAAAACATGGGGAACAAATGTTATTGATGCTTCCTGATGAAGATATTGGAAGATAGATGAATTTTATTTAGGTAAAACATTTCAGATGGCAATACCTCATCATGTTTTACCACAGGTAGTTTATATTTACAAAAAAAAAAAAAAAATGTGAAACTGTATTGTGCCAATTTTAATTAATTGAATATTAAGAAAATAGTTTTATTTTGGAAGCAGCAAAGAGAATTTCTAGTGCTATGCTGTGTTTGGAGTAACCAGCATGAGTTATTATTTCATTTTTAATCTAAATGTGGCTTAGATTTGTCCTTTAGGAGACATACTAGGAAACATTTTATTTTGAGAAAAATAATAACAATAGTGAAGGTTTATATATATATATATATATATATATATATATTTTTTTTTTTTTCTTACCATCCTCTAACAACTGAAAATGCCTGTTGGTGAATTTCCCAAGTGTTCGCAGGTGCTGAATGTGGCGATTTTGCACCTGTAGGTTTCTATGAGTATTCAGTAAGCTTCATGTTGGACAGTATTTGGTGAAAGCAATAATAACAGATGGATTTTGGGCAGGTGGAGTGTGAGCAGAAAAAGGAAAATATAACAAAACAACAGCAACAAAAATATTGGAAATGTATCAATGTAGTTTCATTTTTCATTGCCTTAGGAGGTGCAGTAGGTTTTTCCAGCATCAAATCACCAATAGTTTAATTACAAGAGAAAGAGCACAGGTATCTCTCTTAAAAAACCTAAGTAAAATAACATGGGGAAATAACAAGTAATTCCGGGTATTTCTACAATAAACTAGGCACCAGTCTCTCGGAGCCAGATTTCAAGATCTACTGTCAGTCTTTTGTTCTCTAAATTCATTACTGTATCCTTTCATCTATTTCTGTAAGTTATTTCTTGAACATGATTCTTGAATCACAGAACATTACCCATTCCCATAGCCCGCAGTTAGCCTCCTCACTCTTTCAAATCTGATATATTGCGAAGATGTCCTGCCTCTAGCAGGGCAATATGGTATAATGGAGAACATGCATAATTTCCAGAACATAATTCTGAGTATAATATGACCATTTGCTAGTTTAATCCCTCCAAATCATAGCTACATAAACTATAAAATAAGACCAACTATTCTCAGAATTGTGTAAGATTCCAAGGAAAAAAATGAAGGGAGTTTAAAGCATACAGTTAATTCTACACTAAATTGTGGGCCAAATAAAACTGTTTATGGAAAAGAACCGAGTATAGACCCTGGTACCCAGTGACTGTTTCTTGTTTCTAACTGTAGTTTATAGTTAATTTTATAATATTTTGTAACTTATTTCCTTTGAGGGTTAGAAAAAGCCAAATACATTAAATATGGATGAGGACTATAACAAAATATATTTCAGATTTCTTCCAGTACCTCTCCAAATCCATTCTCTCCACTGTTCTACCAAGTTCTATGAGGCCTGAGATGAGAGGAACAGAGCGTGAAGAACAGTTAGAAGGATATAGTATTGATTCAGACAATGATGATGATCATTGATTGACTGATTAACAACAAGATGATGTAGTAGTTGTAAGGTGCTGTCAAGTTGGCTCTGACTTGTAGTGACCCTATGCACAATAGAATGAAACGTTGCCTGGTCCTCTGCCAGCCTCACAATCCTTGCTACGCTTGAACTCATTGTTGCAGCCACTGTGTCAATCCATCTCTTTGAGGCCCTTCCCCTTCTTTGCTGACCCTCCACCTTACCAAACATGACATCCTTCTCCAGGGAATGGTCCCTTCTGACAACATGAGCAAAGTAAATGAGATGAAGTCTGGCCTTTCTCACTTCCGAGGAGCATTCTGGCTGCACTTCCTCCAGAACAGATCTGTTAGTTCTTTTGGCAGTCTATGGTACTTTCAGCATTCTTCACTAGCACCAAAACTCAGAAGCATCAACTCTTCTTTTATCTTCTTTGTTCAATGATGATAGTTTGAACTAAAAATATATATGCTAAGAAGTGATCAGAGTTTAGCTATTTTACAGGTTGAAATAAGAACCTATGTATGTTGAAAAGTAATCTATTGGGATGAAGAAGGCAAGAAAGAGGAAATAATCAAACTCAATCCTAGAATTCTTCCTTAAGGAAAAGAATAAAAGCCAAGCAGTTTAGGAGATTAAAAATCTGAGTCTGGAACAATTTGAAGGGACACAAACACACATACAAACACAAATTGAAAATAAATAGAATTTTCATTTTTTTAAAATAGATTTCAATTTATTTCTTAAGTTTGAATTTTCTTTTTTTTAATAATTAGGATGAATGTCATTTATATGTGAGCTATCACTTTTTATATTATCCCAGAAACTGATTTTAAACACAGATATAAAAATAGATAAAAACAAAATATTTAAACATATGTAATATAATAGATATCAAAAGAAATCTCAAGAGACTACACCAATAAATAAATATATTAGACTTCAGAGCAATGAATATTACCTGGGGAAAGAAAGATACTACATGTTGAAGAAAGAGTCAATTCATCAGGAGGACATAGCCATCTAAATGAGCATAAAAATAATAACATCTCTTAAAAATACATCAAGCAGAAACTAATATAAATTGATAAGAGTGACAGGCAAGTCCATAATTTTAGTGGGGGATGTCATCATTCCTCTCTTAGTAATTGAAAGAACAAAGAGATTAAAAATCAATAATCATACAACATTCTTAGACAATACAAGCAAACAGTTTGACATATAACTTATGTTTATGGAATACTTCAGCCAAACAAAATAGAATATGCATTCTTCTGTAGTGCACCTGGAACATTCACCAAAATCGACCACTTTTTGACCCATAAAAATAAATTTCCTGAAACTTAAAAGTAACTGGCTTAATAGAAAGTATTGTTTGATAATAAATAGTCTATGGATTAGAAAAATAGTCACAAAGAAAATTAAAAAAATATTTTGAACTTATTGAAAATAAAACATAGCTATTAAATTTATGGGATGCAGGTAATTCAGTTCTTAAAGGAGAATTTATAGGATTGTTTATATTTACAAAGAAGGAAGTTTCACCTTAGGAAATGAAAAAAGGGAGTCAGTTAAATCCAAAGTAAGTAGAAGAAAGCAAATAATAAACATGAGAACAATTATCAATGAAATTTAATATAAGAAAACAATAAAATCAATAAAAGAAAAATTTGATTTTCTAAAACATCGAAGAAACTATAGTCAGAGGCAGCAAGAAAAAAGGGAATGAAGACACAAATTTTCAATATGAGAAATGAAATAGAAGATACTATTGTACTGATTACCTAGTGCTGCTCTGACAAGAATGTATCACAAATGGGATGGCCTTAACAAACAGGAGTTTATTCTCTTACAGTTTGGAGCTTTTAAGTACAAGTTCAAAGTGCCAGGATCTAAGGGCTGTGTGAAAGGTCCTCAACCTTGAGCTTCAGCTCTGCCTCCTGCTCCCGGCCCACTGAAGTTAGAGGCTTTTCTTCACTCAGGCAGCTACTGGCTGCTGAGGCTCACAAGCCCAAGGTTGACAAATAAAATGGCACAGTCCTGATGTTACTAAACCACACAGCAGGCCATTAATTCAAGTCCATTGTAAGTCCCAAGGTCGGCAGAGCATGGCAGGCTGCTGAACAATGACACAGCTACATGCAGGGTCCAAGCATGCCACAAACTAGAGACCATTCCCCAAGGTTCCTCCTTATATACAGGAAACAGACCACATTCCTAGGGCAGCTACTCAGCTGCTCAAAGTAGATTCCACCATGGAGTTGATTACCAGTCTCATCATGGGGAATACTGCATCCAGCTGCCCAGCCATTCAACCAGGCGCAGCCAAGTTGACACACAAACTGAACTACCACAACCTTCAAAGATAGTACACTGGAATTTCCTTACAATGACAATAATGAACAAGTTTAAATGAACATACTTTACAACTTAAATAATATGAATAATGTACTAAAAATATACAACCTTCCAAAGGTCATTTAAGATGGAATAGATTTTTTGTTATATTATAGACAAATAATCATCATGTAAATATACATTGTTGTTGTTATGTGCTGTCGAGTCAGACTCGACTCATAGCGACCCCTCCTTGGGTTTCCAAGGCAGTATCACTATGGAAGTAGATTGCCCTATCTTCCTTCTGAGGAGTGGCTGGTGGGTTTGAACCACGAGCCTTCTGGTTAGCAATCAACTGCCTTAGCCACTGTGCTACCAGAGCTGCTACCAGAGCTCCCAAATACATGTTATAAACCTTAATTTTTAAGCTGATGTTATCTAAAACTCTCACTGCTGTCAAATCAGATCTGACTCATAGTGACCCCTCTTTGGGTTTCTGAGGCAGTATCTCTGTGGAAGTAGATTGCCCCATCTTCCTTCTGAGGAGTGGCTGGTGGGTTTGAACTGCCAGTCTTCTGGTTAGCAGTCATGTGTCTTAGGCATTACGTTAGCAATATTGAAAGATAACCTATCCTAGCATAAGGAAGAAGTATTACAGAAATACAAAGGATCAGGTTTTATACACAAATTAATGTATTTCATCATATAAATGGAATATTTTTAAAAAAAACAAATTATAAAAAATGAATGTAACAAAAGTTTAAAACTATGAAAACTCTACACCTAATATATGGTGTATTTTATTGTGAATGGCTGAATGCTTTCTGAGATTGAGAATGACAAGGATGTCTGCTCTCACTAATTCCATTCAACATTACTAAAGATCCTAGTCAATGTAATAAGGGAAATTGGTGTCCAAAGAGTTGATTCCGACCCATATTGACCCTCTAGGACAGAGCAGGATTTTTCAAGGCTGTAATCTACCTAAGCTGCCTGCCATATATTTTTTCCTTCAGAGTAGCTGGTGATTTGAAACACTGAACTTTCAGTTAATAGCTGAACATTGCACAACCAGGGCTCCTTGTAATGAGGTCAGCCAGAGAGAAAAGACATACAGACTAAAAGGGAAGAATGTGGAAATTATCTAATGACATCATTTATACTACACACAAGTAAAACTTTGCTAAAGACAATTCAAAAATGGTTGCAGGAATATATTGACAGGGAACTTTCAGAAATGCAAGCTGGATTCAGAAGAGGATATGGAATGAAGGATATCATTGCTGATGTCAGATGGATCTTGGCTGAAAACTAAGAATACCAGAAAAATGTTTTCTTGTCTATGCAAAAGAATTAGATAGTGTGGATCATAACAAATTATGGATAATATTGAGAAGAATGAGAATTCCAAAGCACTTAATTGTACTCATGAAGAGCCTATACATAGACAAGACAGCTGTCATTCAAACAGAATAAAGGTATAACTCAGGAAGGCTAGGCATCAGGGTGGCATCCTTTCACCATACTTACTCAATCTGTATACTGAGCAAATAATCTGAGAAGCTGGACAATATGAAGAAGAGTATGACATCAGAATTGGAGGAAGACTCATTAACAAACTGTTATATGCAGATGACACAACCTTGCTTACTGAAAATGAAGATGACTTGAAGCACTTATTGATGAAGTTTAAAGACTACAGTCTGCAGTGTGGATTACACCTCAAGAAAAAGAAAACAAAAGTCCTCACACTTGGACCAATGAACAGCATCATGATATATCTAGAAATTATTGAAGTTGCCAAAAATTTCATATCACTTGGATACACAATCGACATCCATAGATACAGCAGTCAAGACATCAGGTGACATTGCACTGGACAAATCTGCCGCAAAAGGCCTCTTTAAAGTGCTACAAAACAAAGATGTCTCTTTGAAGACTAAGCTGTGCCTAACCCGAGCCATGGTATTTTTAATCATCTGATACATGTGAGAGCTGGACAATGAATAAGGAAGACCGAAGTTTATGCTTTTGAGTTGTGATGTTGGCAAGAATACTGAAAGCACCTTGGACTGCCAGAAGAACTAACAAATCTGTCCTGAAAGAAGTGCAGCCAGAATGCTACTTGGAAGTGAGAAGGCCAGATTTCACCTCACTTACTTTAGTCATGTTGTCAGAAGGGATCATTTCCTGGAGAAGGATATCATGCTTGGTAACGTGGAGGGTCAGCAAAAAGGAGGAAATCTCTCAACGAGATGGATTGACACAATGGCTGCAATGATGGGATCAGGTATAGCAAAGATTCTGATTATGATGCAGGACCAGGCAATGTTTCATTCTATTGTACATAGGGTCTCTATGAGTCAGAGCCAACTTGTTGGCACCTAAAAACAACAATTTCAAGGCTTATGATAATTTTACAGCAATCAATTTCATATGATATTGATGTAAAGATAGAAGAATAAACTAAGATATTCCAGAAAGAAACCTATGATATGTGATCAATAATCTATGGAATAATTAATGGAATACTATTCAGCAACAAAGGAATGAAATACTGATATAGGCAAAAACATGAATTGATCTCTAAAACACAATGATACATTAAAAGAACCAGCCACAAAAGACCACAAACTGCATTTAAGGTTTATATGAAATTCAATACATAGGAAAACATGGTGATAGAAATCATATCAGTGATAGATTAGAGGTTTGATTCAGGGAGGGAATTGACTGCAAAGGGGCATGCGAGTTGTGGTGCAGTAATTTACTTACTGTGGCTCTTTTGCCATGGTCTTTATAATTCCCACCAAATGACTAGATGTTGTTGTTGTTATGTGCCATTGAGTTGGCCCCGACTCATAGCGACCCCTCCTTGGGTTTCTGAGGCAGTATCATTATGGAAGTAGATTTCCCGACCTTCCTTCCGAGGAATGGCTGGTGGGTTTGAACCACCAGCTTTCTGGTTAGCAGTAAAGTGCCTTAGGCACTATGTTACCAGAGCTCCTAAATGACTAGATGGGACTATGTAAATATGAGGTGCTTGTGGCCCACCAAGGGTATTACATAGCTTGATACTAATGTAAGTAGGGTATTTGGAATAATGCAAATAAGATGTATGGAAGTCTAATATAGGGATTAGTAAATTTTGCCATCTATGCTTAAAATGAGTCATTCCAGAGGTGGAAGAGTGGATATCAATGCCATCAAGAGAGGAAAGCCCGGAATGGAGTGTTCCTTGGACCAGAGATACCTGAGCTGAGAAGGCAGAGAGATGGCAGAGGGAACACCAGCAGTGGCCCAGCTAAAAGAGCTTTGTAGCACTTGTCCCAGTGGAGCAGAGGCCAGGTGGAGGAGCCAATGGCCAGAGAAAAACCTGTCTTTGGGCACGGCTGAGAAGACTATGTCCTAACTGAAGAAATGTATCTTGAGCATTCCTGATGCTGAATTTTAATCTGTTACTTCCCTAATAAAACCCATAATCATGACGATTCTCTATGAGTTCTGTGTGGCCATTGCAATAAATTCTCAAAACCAGAAAAGAAAATTATTTTGCTCTGCTCCTAGGGCAAGAACTACAGGCTGGATCTATAGTTCAACAGCTAAACAGTCATAAAAGTCATTGTGCATGTTACATTTCTTTAAAGTATAAAACAAATTCCAATTTCTATTAGCTTATTCATTACTATTAATGACAGTATTACTAAACAGGTAAGGATGGGAATATTTTGTTATAGCATGTATAGTGAATGTATTGTACTGTGTTTGTGAGAACTGTGCTTTAAATTATATTTTCATATGCTTTGTTGAGGACAGAGCACATTAAGTTTGAAAGTGACAGAGGTTTGTTTTAGAACTGAAGGCAACATCTTGTTATGTGCCATCAAATCAGGCCCAACTCATAGCAACTACTCCTTGGGTTTCCGAGGCAGTATCACTATGGAAGTAGATTGCCCAACCTTCCTTCTGAGATGTGGCTGTTGGATTTGAACCACCAGCCTTCTGGTTAGCAGTCAAGTTCCTTAGGTAGTACGCTAGCAGAGCTCCTGAAGGCAACATAGTGAATCAAAATTCCTGTTATGAAAGAAAAGCTGCTTATAAATGTAAATGAAGTCACATTTAAAATAAACTGCTTCTGACACCTCCCCCCAAAAAAAACATAGCAGAGAAGGAGAGAGTGCTATAGGAGGGACCATTGATATCAGAATTGGTGAGAAGTTTAACGGGTGGCAGCATGTCTAACCTTTGTTTAGTAGTGATCAGCTTTGGGCTAATGCTGCTGATGGTGGTTCTGTCTCTCTCTCATGAAATTAGACAAGTTTAGAAGACGCAGCTCCCAAGCTGTTTTTGTAGCACCAACCAAAATACCAAATGTACTGCTGTAGAGTCAGCCCCGACTCATAGCGACCCCTCCTTGAGTTTCCGAAGTGGTATCACTACAGATGTAGATTGTCCAACCTTCTTCCGAGGAGTGGCTGGTGGGTTTGTACCACCAGCCTTCTGGTTTTGTGCCACATCAGATCAAAAAAAGAAGGATGACTACATCATTACATTACAGCCAAATTACGTCATTACATAACTATGAAACCACTGAGAATCATGACCCAGGCTAGGTGACACATAACCTTAATGATCACACCCAATATTATCCTGGCATTACACCTCAGCATTTGTTATTACCAGATGTACATCTGTGAAGTTAGAGGTCAGATGTTTCTTTCCCCCATGCTCTTGTAGCAAGAAGGAATGGAATATTTGATACCTTGATTATTATATTAATTACACAACTGCATATTTTGGTCAAAATTCATCAAACTGTACTCTAAAAATATTTTAACTTTGTACTTCAATAAATCTGATTTTGAAATCTTATTTATATTATAAATTCTGAATACATGATCTTTATTGTTTATATGTATTTCAATATGACCCTGTTTTCAATGGCTGGGATTTTAATTCTATGGTAACTTTTTAATATCAGACAGAAGCAAAATCTTATTGAAGATAATTCAGAAATGGTTGCAGAAGTATATTGACAGTATATTGAGCTTTTGATTTTAGAAAAGGTTTAGATTTACAAAAACGTTGTGACAGTGTACAAAAGTGTCCAAATACTTCCATATCCTGTTTCTTTATTGTCAGCATTCAATACTATTATGGGAATTTGTCACAACTAATAAACCATTATTCATACATTAACATTAAACTTAGTTCATACTTTTACAGAGTTCCTCAGTGATTACATAATGCCATTTTTGATTAAAGATTCTCATCTAGAATATTAAATGTAAAGACAATTATGTTAATTGTCAAGTCTCCTCTTTTGGCTGTGACTGTTTCTCAGACTTTTTTATTTTATTTTATTTTTTTATATCTTGACTATTTGGAGTATTACAGGTCAGGCGTTTTGTAGAATATCTCTCAATTCAGATGTGTCTGATATTTAGACTTGACCTCATGAAATTGGGGCATAAGACCTTAGAGGGAAGTGCTGTTTTTATCATATCATATCAAGGGTGCATGTATCAGTATGACTTATCCGTGTTGATGTTGAGCTTGATCATCTGTCAGAGGTAGTGAATGTCAAGTTTCTCCACTATAAATTTACTCTATTCCCCTTTTTTGTTCTGTAAGTTATGGAAAGACGTTGATACGAGCAGGCTATAATTAAAGAATGAGGAGTTATTCTCAACCTCTTTAAGGATAGAAAAACAAAACAAAACAACCACAACAAAAAACTTCACTGCTGTTGAGTCAGATCTGACTCATAGCAACCCCTCCTTCAGTTTCTGAGGCAGTTCACTATGAAAGTAGATTGCCCAATCTTCCTTCTGAGGAGTGGCTGGTGGATTTGAACCACTATCCTCTGGTTAGTAGCTTCATAAATTATTTGGAATTTTTCTGCAATGGAATCGTGACTCACATTTTATATGAATTCTGTCATTTTGTACCCATTCCAAGGGAAGGTGATCCCACAGAATGTGGAAATTATCAAACAGTATCATTAATATCACACACAAGCAAAATCTTACTGAAGACAATTCAAAAACGGTTGCAGCAGTATATTGACAGAGAACTTCCAGAAATGCAAGCTGGAATCAGAAGAGCATGTGGAATATGGGATGTCCTTGTGGATGTCAGATAGATCTTGGCTGAAAGCAAAGAATACCAGAAAGATATTTACTTGTGTTTTATTGACTATTCAAAAGCATTCAATTGCATGTTATGGATATGGATAACAACTGGTTATGGATAATAATTGTGTGTTATGGATAACACTGAGAAGAATGGGAATTCCAGAATACTTAATTGTGCTCATCAGGAACATGTCATAGACCAGGATGCTGTTGTTCAAACAAAACAAGGTCAGGTGTTTTGTAGAGTACCTCTCAATTCGGATTTGTCTGATATTTAGACTTGACCTCATGAATTTGGGGCATCGGATGTCAGAGAGAAGTGCTGATTTTACCATATAATATCAAGGTTGCATGTATCAATATGACTTATCCATGTTGACGTTGAAGATGATCAACATGTCAGAGGTAGTGTGTGTCAAGTTTCTCCACTATAAATTTACTTTATTCCAAATAAGTGGATACAACATGTTTTAAAATCAGGAAGGGAATGCAATAGGGTTGCATCTTTTCACCACACTTATACAATCTGTATGCTGAGCAAATAATCTGAGAAGGTGGATTCTATGAAGAAGAACATGGAATCAGGAATGGAGGAAGGCTCATACCAACCTGCAATATTCAGATGGCACAACTTTGTTTGCTGAAAATGAGGATGACTTGTAAAACTCTCTGATGAAGATTAAAAACTACAGTCTGCAGTGTGGATTACACCTCGACAAAAAAGAAAACAAAAATCCCCACAAATGGACTAATAAACAGCATCACGATAAATAGAGAATATGTTGAAGTTTTCAAAGATTTCATGTTACTTGGTTCCACGATCAACACCAATGGAAGTAGCAGTAAAGACATCAGATGATGTATTGCACTGGAAAAATCTGCTGCAAAGGATCTCTTTAAAGTGCTGAAGAGAAAAAGATGTCTCCTTGAAGACTATGGTGTGCCTAACCCAAGCCATGATATTTTCCATCACTTCATATACATATGAGAGCTGGAGAATGAATAAGGAAGACCAAAGAAAAGCTCATGCTTTAAAGTTGTGGTGTTGGTGAAGAATACTGAATGTGCCATGGACTGCCAGAAGAAAAAACAAATGTGTCCTGGAGGAAGTGCAGCCAGAATGCTTCTTGCAAGAGAGAATGGCTAGACTTTGTCTGACCTACTTTGATCATGTTGTCAAAAAGGACCATTCCTTGGAGATACCTATCACGTTTGCTAAAGTGAAGGATCAACAAAAAGGGGAAGGCCCTCAACGAGATGGAAGGACACATTGCTGCAGCAATGGGCTTAGGTATAGCAAGGATTGTGAGGTTGGCACAGGACTGGACAGTGTTTCATTCTGTTGTACACAGGGTTGCTATGAGTCAGAGGTGACTCGATGGCACCCAACAACAACATTGAGTTTAATTTGACTGTTGGCAGTCACATGTGGCCTGCCTCATAGAGTTTTCTAGGTAGCAATCTTTATGAAAGCAGATCACCATGTTTTTTCCTAAGAGAAAGAGTGGGTATGAACCACCGACTTTGGGTTAGCAGGGCTTAACGGCTGTGCCACCAGGGCTGGTGAAATTATTTGTGTTACATTTATACAATACAGTATAGTTGTTGTTATGTGCCATCGGGTCAGACCCAACTCATAGCGACCCCTCCTTGGGTTTCCGAGGCAGTATCGCTACAGAAGTAGATTGCCCCATCTTACTTCTGAGAAGTGGCTGGGTTTGAAGCGCTAGTCTTCTGGTTAGCAGTCAAGTGCCTTAGGCACTATGCTACCAGAGTTCCCAATACAGTATTACAGTTCCATAAAAACAACTATAAAATATTCAGACTGAAAAGAATATGTAACTTATGATTCTATTTACATAAAGTTTAAAATCAACCAATGTTAATTTTGCTGGAAATAAGGAGTATTTTTTAAGGGTGGAAAAGGAGGTTAGAGTAGGAGAAGGTTTGACTGTCTTCCAGGTGGATGGTAATTTTTTTTTCCTTGACCTTGTTGGTAGGTACATGTGCTTGTTCAAGTTTGTGATAATTCAATGACCTATGGACATACATTTGTTAACTTTTCAATGTATGCTATGTTTCAATTAAAAAAAAAAGTTTAAATGCATCATATAAAAATATTTTTTTAAAATTCTTTAAAACATTTTTATGTATGCCTTGCTGTCACCAAATTTAATAGGACTTGCCCACACTGCAAATCAAAAGAAGTGTCACATAGAATATAAATGAATTTAGGGCTATGTGTGACAAGGATGCTAAAGGCACCTCTTTCATAAGCTAGTAAATTGTTCTGAAGAGAAAAGTGCTGTGAATTAACCTAAACAACCTGCATACTCTGGATTAAAATATTCCTGTTCCAAAGACCTGGAAAGAGTGTTACATTCCTCCCTTGAAAAAAAGAAAAAATGCAATGGAGAGAGCAACAATAAAGGCAATAATTGCAAAGATTTTCTTTTTAAATCCCTATTTCATTTGCATTAATAACAATTTAGTTTATAAGGATTAATACTTTGATGAATACTAAAGCAATCAATAAATAATCTAGTTATTTTAGAATACTTCTGCTTGAGATAACATATTGCAAATCTGACATTAGCACAATCCATTTAACTCTTATGTTTATGTATACTTAGAGAAAAGTAAAAGCATGGAATGAGGTATGTTGAACACTACTTATTCAGTAACTGTATTATTGGTAAATAATTTTTCTTACTTACAGCTACAAATTTTTACATGTTTTCCTAAATTTTGTCATTTTAAATATGAATAGCATCTACAATCATCCATGTTTGTCTAATCTCTTTTCAGCAACAGCTTCCATAAAATGGAAGAGGAGATATATAATTAAGAATGCTAAATCAAAAACTTAATGTACTTAAGATACTGACTCTGAAAGTAAAAAACCAATGGCAATATTTGTGAAGTGTAATTTTGATTATATGATAGGAAATGATTTTAGCCCACTTCCAATCATGGTCCTTGCATACAGTGCTGTACCCTCTAATGGAACAAAATACCAGTCATTGAGACTGCCTTATTCGCACCATTTAAAGTTACTTCTTTTGTCTACATTTTTTTAGTTGGGTTACAGGTGGTTGACAGGGAAGAAATTTACCTCTGGTAAATATACTCATATTTATGGCTTCCTAAAACTAGGAAGGAGATTTGGTAGCACAGTAGTTAAAGCATTCTGCTGCTAACCAAAAGGTTAGTAGTTTGAACCCAGCAGCCTCTCTTCAGGAGAAAGATGAGATAGTCTGCTCCGGTAAAGATTTACCACCTTGGAAATCCTATGGGTCAATTTATTCTGTCCTATGGGTCACTATAAGTTGAAATCAAGTCACTTACAGTGAGTTTTTTGATGGTTTAAAACTAGGAAGAGTCCTTGGGTTTTACAAATAACTAATCTCCTTGGCTGCAAAGTGAAAGGCTGGGGATTCCAGACAACCCAGAAGCACCACAGAAAAAGCCCTGATGACAGACCCTAGAGCCTGTGCAAAGGCCCTGAGGCAACAAGGTACATAACACTTCCATACAACAAAAAGAAATCTAGGCAGTCTGGCTCACAGAAGGTGTGGCAGAGCTGCAAGGTCAGATGAGCCCAAGCCTCTTTGGTCAGGCCAAGAGACTTGGATTTCATCCTGTAGCCCATGGGTAGCCACTGAAAGCTGTGGTCAGGGGAGAGACATACTGGAAATCACTTGGTGCCAACATGGAAATGGAAGGGCAAGACTTGAAACACAATTCAGGAAAAAAAAAAAAAAAAAAGATAGGAAAGAAAAAGGCCTGGTGATCTACTTCCAAAAACTTAGCCGTTAAAATCTCTGTGGAGCACAGCTCTACTCCAACACGCTTGGGCTGGTCATGAGGTACAGTTGACTCAATGGCAACTGGTAGTTAAAAGGTATAATTCTTGGTAAACTGTTGTTAGGTTCTGTCATGTTGGTTCTGACTCTCAGTGACCTGAAGCACAGCAGAATGAAACATTCTCCAATCTTGCTCCATCCTCATACTTATTGCTGTGTTTGAGCCCATCGTTGCAGCCACTGTGTAAATCCATCTTGTTGACCCTCTACTTTATGAAACATGATATCATTCTCCAAGGACTGATTCTTTCTGACAACATGGACAAAGACGTGAGATGGCATCTTACCATTCTAGCTTCAAGGAGCATTCTGTCTGTTCTTCCAAGACAGATGTGTTGGTTCTTCTGGCAGTCCACGGTATTTTCAGTATTCCTCATGTGGTAAATTAATGACCAAATATTAAGTCATTTCCTATATATTTTCTATACGTCTCTCATTACTCAATTACTTAGACTGAAAAATCATTTTTTAATTTTGATATATCACAGGTTGAACTTCAGATTTGACAAAAAAAGAATGAATTCCAAGTCTTAATTACAACAAAACAGAATGAATTCCAATTCTATTGCAAGTTTATGTGATTTCACATAAACTATTACATTGATTCTGTGTTTCAGTTTTCTTAGACAGGCTTCATTGTTTCCACTTATCACATTAAGTAAGAGTGTTTCAAAATTTTAACAACTTCAGTAAGTCTGAGAAACAATAAGTAGCTGACTTGGCTGTGACTTTAGGACTGTCTCCTAAATATAACGTCTTCACTATTCCAATCTATCCAGGCATATATTTCATAGGTCAGTGGTTCCACTGACTTCTCCACCCAGGAAAAAGGAGTTCTATAATTAGTTATGTTTAGGAAATGCTTCATATGGTCATATATTCTTAGATACATGTGCAACATATAAGCATAGTATCTTTCTGAGGAATTTTGATCACAAATTAAACTTTGTTTCAACATTTACAAACTTGTTTGAGCCAAACTCCCCTTTCACTTATTAATATCCTTATAGAACAAAAATTACTGAGGAAAATGTTTTAAGGAAATCAGTGTAACACTATACTTTCTTATTTTTCAATTGAGTTTATTATATTATTGATTGAAATACTGATACATGATACTGATATATGATATAGTTTATACAGATAAACTCTGAAAACATTATATAGTAAGATAAAGGAGCCAGGCACAAAGACCAATTATGTTATTATTCCGTTTATATGAAATAATAAGGAGCCATAATGGCAAATCCAAAATTGTAGAAAGTAGATCAGTGCTTTCCAGAGGCTAAGGGCGGGGGGTGGGGAGAGAGGGAATTACTTCACTTTTAATGAGTATTAGGGTTTCTTCTTGGGGTGAAAAGAATATTCTGGAATTACATAGTGGTAATGACTGCATAACTCTGTGACTATATTAAAATATCAATGAATTATGTACTTAAAAAGGATGAATTTATTATTTGAATTATATCTCAATAAAGCTGTTATTAAAAAATTAAATAGAAGCAAGAGGAAATATGCATTCTAATAAAGCATTAAGAACCACATGCAAGCAAATTCAAATATTTGAAAATATTTTTATTTAAATAATTTGTGGATTTGAGAAATGAATATATTCTTCAGCTAGAATGCCATTGGAGCCAGTGAGATCAGAATATGAATCTAACCTCTATCTTTACCTGTTATGTGACTCTGGGGAATTACTTTAGATTTTTGTTGTTGTTTGCTGTTGATTGGTTTGTTGTGAAGTGAAGTTACCGATATCCACTGTTGTGATTGCTAAAGATGATAACACATCAAATATCATGCATTGGATGTAGTGAAGAGTTGATGGTCAATATTTTATATTCCTCGTTAGTAGATAATCTGAAGATGAAGCATAGCATCTATTGCCAATTCTCCCACTTTGTCCACATTTGGCCTAGAATCCAGACAAAAAGTAAAGAAAGAGTGGAGAGGGATTATGGCTATTGCTAAATAAAATTGTGAGTGCTTTTGTGGTGATGTTGACTGTGGTTACCCATGGGGAATGATCTGGGAGTGCAGAGTTGAAGAAAGAAAATTTCTATTGCATATCTCTATGTACTTTTCCTTTATAATATATGTCAAGATCAAACCAAACTCACTGCCATAGAGTTGATTTGACTCATAGTGATCCTTCCTTGAGTTTCCAAGTGGTATCTCTAATGAAGTAGATTGTCTAAGAGTTTTTTACTATAAACAAAAACAAACTCACAGTATTTTAACTTTCAGAGCTTTTTCTGTGCATAGTGCATTCCAATATGTCTAAGTGTTTTTACTACAAACAAAAACAAACTCACAATATTTTAACCTTCAGAGCTTTTTCTGTTAAAGAAATGAATTGTTAAATATACACACATACACATAAATATTTATGGTGATTAATTTTCATGACTTTCAAAATGCCCTTTGTGAATAATTTACAATGAATGGCTTATTTGCTCTACAAGAATATATGTACTTGTTAATTAAACCTGACTTCATTTATATGACTGTTATTTTAAGGGTCAAAAATTGCTTTATAGCTTGCAATAATCAAGGCCTTCAGAATCTAAAGCTAGTGACTTGAATAATGTAAGGACAAAATAAACAAAACGCAAAGATTCCAATCTATCCAAGCATCTGTTCTAGGCAAATTGAGTCTAGACACTCACAAAACATGTTATGTGTACAATTCCTTTCTTTCCTTCCTTAATTATCCCAATATGTTTTCCAAGGAACGTACATCATTGAATTCTCAGATAATCCCTTTCCTCCACTGTAGATGTGAACTCTTGCCAGTCATGAAACAATATGAAATTTCCATTATTTTAAATAAAGCTTCAGTATTACTTAAAGCTATTAATACCACATGAAATTGTTCCTTTAATAAACAATTCATGACCACTTATCTTTGAATCTTACTCAATACATACACACACACATACTCATTTCCAGATGCATTTGTCTTTTAAATGTTCTTAGAAGTGAGAGAGGCTGAATATATATAGAATTCAATTAGAAGCTAATTCTCAATTATTAAATATATTAGCTGTCCTTTGTTCAAAAAGCAATATGATACTGAAATCAGGAGCTTGCATATATATTTATGTCTGTACACACCTAGAATGAGACAAAGAAAGAAGGTAGGTGGAGATTAATAATCTCATGTTAACTTTTTGCAGTCATGCATTTGGCTGGTTTTTCAAGACCTAACATGTCTTGCAACAAATTTATCAAAAATTCTAGTCCCAGCAAACACAAACTATGCAGAAAATTTTTAAAACATCTATTTCATCTTATTTTTTTTCCTTCTGATATCAACCAGTTAACAACTTCTGACAGGTCATCTTATATTTTTAAAATAATCTTCAGCTTCATTTTCATCAATTTCATTAAATACTAGGGATATACAGTCACATGAGGAAGCTCTAGAATCATATTTTTCATTAATGTGATCTTGGCAACTGATTTTATTCTTTAGAAATCATTTTATCATTTCTAATGATAAAATGATTATTTCTGTGTTGCTTTTCAGCAATAATTCTTATGTTCTTGTTGTTGTTAGGTGATGTCAAATCGTCTCTGACTCGTAGTGAACTTATGTACAACAGAACAAAACACTGCCTGGTTCTGTGCCATCCTCACCATGCCTTCTACCAGAGCCCATTGTGCAGCCACTGTGTCAATCCATCTCTTTGAGGGTCTTCCCCTATTTTGTTGACCCTCCACTTTACCAAACATGATATCCTTCTCCAAGGAGTGGTTCCTTCTGACAACATGACTAAAGTAGATTTAATGAAGTCTTGCCATTCTCACTTCCAAGGAACATTCTGGATGTACTTCTTCCAGGATAGATTTGTTAGTTCTTTTAGCAGTCCATGATACTCTCACCATTCTCCACCAACAGCACAACTCAAAAGCATTAACTCTTCTTTGGTCTTCTTTATTCATTGTACAGGTCTCACATGTATAAGAGGTGATTGAAAATGCCATGGCTTGAGTTAGGCACACCTTAGTCTTCAAGGAGATATCTTTGCTTTTCAGCACATGAAGGAGGTCTTTGCAGCCAATTTGCCTGATGCAATACGTTCTCTGATGTCTTAACTGCTGCTTCCAGTGGTATTGATTGTATAACCAAGTAATATGAAGTCTTTGACAACTTCAAGCTTTTCTCTGCTTATCATGATGCTGTTTATTGGTCTGGATATGAGCATTTTTATATATATATATATTGAGATATAATCCATACTGCAGAACATAGTCTTCAATCTTTATCTGTAAGGGCTTCAAATTATTCTCACTTTCAGCAAGCATAGTTGTGTCATCTGCATATTGCAGGTGTTAATCAGTCTTCCTTCAATCTTGATGCCATGTTCTTCTTATATAATTCAATTTCTTGATTTGCTCAATATACAAGTTGAATAAGTACAATGAAAGAACACAGCCCTGACATACTCCCTTCTTGATTTTAAACCATGCGGCATCCTCTCATTCTGTTCGAATGACAGCCTCCTCATCTATGTACAGGTTCCACATGAGTACAATAAAATGTTCTGGAATTCCCATTATTCTCAACGTTACCCATAATTTGTTATGACCCACACAGTTGAATGTTTTTGCATACTCAATAAAAGATAAGTAAACATCTTTCTGGTATTCTTTGCTTTCAGCCAAGATCCATCTAACATCGGCTATGATATCCCTCATTCCACATCCTTTTCTGAATCTTCCTTGCATTTCTGGAAGTTCTCTGTCAATGTACTACTGCAACCTTTTTTTAATTATCTTCATTAAGATTTTACTTACGTGTGATATTAATGACATTGTTTGATAATTTCCACATTCTGTTGGATCACCTTTCTTTGGAATGGCTATAAGTATGGATCTCTTCTAGTCAGTTGGCTAGGTAGCTGTCTAACAAATATCTTGGCATAGCCAAGTGAGTGCCCCTAGCTTGGCATCCATTTGTTGAAACATCTCAATGGGTATTTCATCAATTCCTGGAGACTTGTTTTTCATCAGTGCTTTCAGTGCAGCCTCAACTTCTTCCTTCAATACCATTGGTTCTTGATCATGCCACTTCCTGAAATGGATGAACATTGACCAATTCTTTTTTGTACAGTGAATCTGCATATTCCTTCCATCTTCTTTTGATGTTTCCTGCATCATTCTATATTTTACCCAAAAAATCTTTCCATATTGTAATTTGAGGCTTAAATTTTTTCATCAGTTATTTCAGCTTGAGAAATGCCAAGCATCTTCTTCTGTTTTGGTTTTCTAACTCCAGGTCTTTGCATATTTCATTATAATAATTGACTTTGTCTTCTCAAGCTTCTGTAATTCCTATTAATTATTTTTCGTTTATTTGTTTGGAATTTTTAATTCTGGAGTTTTATTTTTAGACATTCACCACTCCATTGTCCATTAACAAAATTGTTTTAGGCAATATGCTCAAATACCTTAATATCATATCCATCATGCCATGCATGGGCAACACTGATGATCTCATTTGCAGCAGGATAATATATTTCTTGTTTATGTGTCAATCTTGGTACAATATAGAGGCAATTCAATTTAAAACTGTTTTATTGTGTGTCTCCTGTGAGCACAGCACTGGAGAAGATAGAAACAAAACACAGTATATATTCCTATACATACCATAGTATCATAGAGTATGGAAAAATCCAGGTAAACATTTATATAATGCACAGTAGCATGAAAGAAAGATAAAATGCTGAGCATAATGGCATTAAAATGATACAGACATTTGTTGGACTTCTGATTTCCTGCCTTAATTGTATGAACTTTTATAATATCTTAACATCACTTACATTTCGTTTTTCTGTTACATAAAGTTCTTGTTAGGTGTCTTTGAGTCAATTCAGACTTAGAACAAAACCTTGTCCATTACCACATCATCCACACAGTTGTTGCTATGATCCCATTGTTGTAACCACTTTGTCAATCCTCCATCTTATACTAGGATTGACAAACAAACATAAACTATATTGCACTGCTGCAAATGAGATCATCATTGTTGCCCATGTGGGGAATGATGGATATGGTGTTAAGATACCTGAGTATATTGCCAAAAACATTTTTTTAATGGACAATGGAGTGATTAATGTGTGCATCTTGTTGAAAGTCTTCCTCTTTCTTGGTGACTATGTAGTTTACCAAGCATGATGTTCTTTTCCAGGGACTGGACCCTTCTAATAACATGTCCAAAATATGTTTGATGAAGTCTAGCCATCCTCACTTCTAAAGATCATTCTAGTTGTACTTCTTGCAACACATATTTTTTCATCCTTCTGGCAATCCGTGGTATATTCAATATTCTTCAACACCACCGTAATCCAAAGGCATCAGTTCTTCAGTCTTCCTTATTCAATGTCTGGCTTTCTCATGCCTATGACAAAATTGAAAATACCACTTGGTCAAGTGTTCCTTAGTTCTCAAAGTGACCTTTGCTTTTTTAACTCTTTAAATTCTTTAAACATATCTTTTGCAGGAGATGCACTACATTCTTTGATTGCCTGACTGCTAATTCTATGGACATTGATTGCAGATACTGGTAGAGTGAAACTCTTAACAACTTTAATCTTTCCTCTATTTATCACAATGTTGCTTATTGGTCCATTTGTGAGGATTTTTATTTATGTTGAGGTGTAATCCATATGTAAGACTTGATCAGTAAGTGCTTCAAGTCTTCCTCCCTTTCAGCAAGCAAGGTTGTATCTTTTGCATATCACAGGTCATTGATGAGACATCCTCCAATCCTGATGCTGTATTGTTCTTCATATATTCCAGATTCTCATATTATTTCTTCAGCATAGATTGGGCATTATCACACATTGAATAAATATGGTAAAAAGATACAACCATGATGGACACTTTTCCTGATTTTAAATCATGCCACATCCCATTGTTCTTTTCAAATGACTGTCTTTGTACAGGTTTCACATGAACACAACTAAGTGTTGTGGAATTCACATACTTCACAATGTTATCCATAATTTGTTATAATCTACACAGTCAAATGCCTTTGAATAGTCAATAAAATATGGGTAAACATCATTCTGGTATTTTCTACTTTCAGTAAAGGTATGTGTCACATCAATAATGATATCACTCATTCCACATTATCTTCTGAATCCAGGTTGAATTCCTAGCAGTTTCCTATTGATGTACTAGTGCAAAATTTTTTAAATTATCTTCACCAAAATTTTACTTGCATGTGGTATTAATGATAATTGTTTGATAATTTATGCACTGTGTTGGATCACCTTTCTTTAGGGCAGGCACAAATATCTTTCAGTCACTTGACCAGATAGCAGTATTTCAAATTTCTTAGAATAAATGACTGAGCATTTCGAGTGCCACATTCATTTGCTGAAACACTACAATTGGTATTCCATCAATTCTTGAAGGTTTGTCTTTCGCCAAAGCCTTTGATGCACCTTGCATGTATTCTTTCAAATCATTCGTTCTTGATCATTTGATATCTCCTGAAATGGTTGAATGTAAACCAATCTTTTTTTGTTCTAGTTACTCTGTGGATTCCTTCCATCTTCTTTTGATGTTACCAGTGTTGTTCAACTTTTTGGTCATTGAACCCTTCAATATTGCAACTCGAGGCTTGATCCCCACCCCCCGAGGGCTTTCTTGAGAAATGCTGAATATGTTCTTTCATATGATTTTTTAACTTGATTTTTTTTGCATATTTTATTATAGTTTACTTTCTTCTTTAGACAGCCTTTGAAAGCATATGTCCAGCTCTTTACTTCATCATTTCTTCCATTTGCTTTAGCTACTCTCCATTCTAGAGAAAATGTCAGAATCTCTTCTGACATCCATTTTTGTCTTTTCTTTCTTTCCTGTCTTTTTAATAATCTGCATTCTTCATGTGTTATGTCCTTGATGTCATCCCACAACTCCTCTCATCCTCAGTCATTATTATTCAATGTGTCATATTTATTCTTGAGATGGTCTCTAAAATTAAATGGAATATACTTAAGATCTTAGTTTTATTCTTGTGAACATTTAAAAATTTTATTCAGCTTCAACTTGAACTTGCATATGAGTTATCAAGGACCTGTTCCATAATTGATCCCTGATCTTGTTCTGACTGTTCATATTGAACTTCTCCATCATCTCTTCTCACTGATGAAGTCTATTTGATTCCTGTATATTCCACCTGGCAAGATCCATATGTATAGCCACCATTTATTTTGCTGAAAAAAAAATATTTCCAATGAATAAGTCATGTTGTTGTCATTGTTGTTAGGTGCCATTGAGTGGGCTTCAACTCACAGCAACCATATGCACAACAGAATGAAACACTGCCTGGTCCTGTGCCAGCCTCATAATCCTTGCTACATCTGAGCCCATCGTTGTAGCCACTGTGCGTTTTGGTTATCTAGTGCTACTCTAACAGAAAATTACCACAAATTGAATGGATTTAACAAACAGGAATTTATTCTCTTACAGTTTGGAGGACTTAAATCTGAGTTCAAAGTGCTCTAGAGGCTGAGTGAAAGTTCCTCAACCTTGGGGTTCAGCTCTGCCTCCTGCTCCTGGCCCACTGAAGCTGGTGGGTTGTTTTACTCAGGCTGCTGCTGGCTGCTGAGGCTGACAAACCCAAGGTCAACAAGTAAAAAGGCACAGTCCCAAACAGTTACCAAACAACATGGCAGGCCATTGATTCAAGTCCATTGAAAGTCCCAAGATCGGCAGAGCATGGCAGGCAACTGGACAATGACTCAGCTACACGTAGGGTTCAAGTGTGCCATAAGCTAGAGACTATTCCACAAACTGCTTGTTATATACTGGAAGCAGACCATATCCCTAAAGCAGCGACTCAGCTGCTTGTGGTAAATCCCACCTTGGAGTTGATTGCTAGTCTTATCATAGGGAATAACTACCACCAGCTGTCCAGCCATTCAACCAGGCCCAGCCAAACTGACACACAATCTTAACTACTTCACTATGTCAATCCATCTCATTGAGGGTCTTCCCCTTTTTAATTGACCCCCCACTTTACCAAGCATGATATCCTTCTCCAGGGAATGGTCCCTTCTGACTACATGAGTAAAGTAGATAAGACAAAGTCTGGCTATTCTTGCTTCCAAGGAGCATTCTGGCTACACTTCTTCCAGGACAGATGTTAGTTGTTTTGTTACTCCATGGTATTTTCAGTATTCTTCACCAACACTACAACACAAAAGCATCAATTCTTCTTCAGCCTTCTTTATTCATCGTTCAGGTTTCACATGCTTGTGAGGCAATTTGAAATATCATGGCTTGGGTTAGATGCACTTTAGTCTTCAAAGAAACATCATGCTCAATTGACAAACATAGTTCATAAAAATTTTGTTCTACCACCTACTTTGGTGAATAGCGACTGGGGTTGCAAAAGCTTTTGAGTGACCATCTAAGATGCAACTATTGGTCTCCCCTCAGCTGGAGTAAAGAACAGTGAAGAAAACTGGAGTCATCTGGAAACAATTAGCCCAAGGACAAGATGGACCAAGAAGACCTCAGCCTCCATGACCTGAGACAGAAGACCTAGACAGTGCCCCACTACCAATGCCAACCACTTGGAAAGGGATCAAACCTGAAGTGGAAAGAAAAATGTAGAACAAAATTTAAAAAAAAAAAAAGACCTGAATTACTGGTCAGATATAAACTGCTGGGACCCTCCAGACTATAGCACCAGGTTACCCTTTGAGCCTAGAAATGGACTCATTTACATGAATTGGCTCTAAGCCCCACAGTAGAAAGACCTAAATGCAGAACACCTACCTCAGAGTCATGGACTCACCTACTCTAGGGAGATGCCCCCCTTGGATCAAGCAGCCATGAGACACCAGAGGGGAAGCATTCATATACAGGCAGGGCTGATCAAACAGGAATGAATCAATGAGAGGGGCACAGGGAGGAGATAGTCACTGTGAGGAGAGGGGAGGAGAGTTTCCTACGGTTGGGGATGGTAATCTGGGCCATGAAACCAGATGTGAATGAACTGTTGAATGTAAAATAAGTTTGCTGTGTAAATTTGCACCCAAAGCACAATAAAAATAAACAAACGAAAAGATACATCTTTGTTCTTCAGTACTTTAAAAAGGTCTTTTGCCAAAGATTTGCTCAGAGCAATACATTGTCTAATGTCTATACTGCTGCTTCTATTGGTATTGACTGTGGAAACAAGTAATACGAAATATTTGACAACTTCAATCTTTTCTCCATTTATCATGATGCTGCTTATTGGTCCAGTTTTGAGGATTTTAATTTTCTTGATGTTGAGGTGTAATCCATACCACAGACTGTAGTCTTTAACCTTCATCAGTAAGTGCTTCAAGCCATCTTCACTTTCAGTAAGCAAAGTAGTGTCATATGAACCAGCTACCCAGAGGGAGCAAGTAGTTGGACCTGGGACTTGGGACCATAGTTGCAGGGGACATCAAGCTCAAATTGGCATGACATACTACACAAAAACATTGTTACACATCCTACTTTGGTGAGTAGTGACTGGGATCTTAAAAGCTTGCAAGTGGCCATCTAGATGTAATGAAGGATCTTTCTTCATGCAGAGCAAAGAAGAATGGAAAAAAAAAAAAAAAAACACCAAAAAAACAGAGACACATGGAAAAAATTATTACAAGTGACTGGTACACCATGCAATCCTCAGCCTATAAGACCATGAGACCAGAAGAACTAGATGGTGTCTGGCTATCACTGTCAACCACTTGGAGGGGGATATCTGTAGGAGATCCTGGATAGAATGGGAGATAAATGTGGAACAGAATTAGAAATCATGGAGAAAAAAAAAAAAAAAAAAAAAAGGACCAGGTTGCTGGTCTGTAGAGCCTGATGAAACCACTGAGACTATGGTCCCTAGTTGCCCTTCAGGTCTGGAATTGAACCCACTCCTGTGGCTTCCAGCCAAACAAAAGACAGGCATATGAGCTGAACATTTATACTAGATAGATACACTCTCTGGAGAGATCAATGATGGGAGAATAGAAGGGTTGTGTATACACAGGGAGAGAGCTCAAGGGGCAGAAGTGCACTGGAGGGATGGACACAGGGAAGAGGTAACTACAAGGAGGAAGTGGGAGGGGAGCTGTTGCATTGTGGTAAATTGTGTTCAATGTCATGAGACTAAGTGTATGTAAACTGCTGTATGGAAAGTGAATTTGCTCTGTAAACTTTCACCCGAATCACAATAAAAATTAAAAAAAAATAAAAAATTAGTGTCTTCTTTATTACAGGTCTTAACAAGTCTTCCTTCAATCCTGATGCCCCGTTCTTCTTTGTATAGTCCAGCTTCTCAGATTATTTAGTAGCATACATTGAGTAAGTATGGTGAAAGAATACAACTGACACACCACCTTCTTGATTTTAAAACATGTAGTATCTCCTTGTTCTGTCTGAATGACAGCCTCCTGGTCTACATATAGGTTCCTCATGAGTACAATTAAGTTTTCTGGAATTCTTGTTCTTCTCAATGCTATTCAAAATTCGTTATGATCCACACAATTGAATGCATTTGCATACTCAGTAACATATAAACATCTTTCTGGTAATCTTTGCTTTCAGCCAAGATCCATCTGACATCAACAATGATATCCCTTATTCCACATCCTCTTCTGAGTCCAGCTTGTATTTCTGGAAGTTTTCTGTCAATACACCGGGCAACCATTTTTGAATTACCTTCAGCAAAATTTGTACTTGCCTGTGTTATTAATAATATATTTCTATAATTTCCACATTCTGTGGGATAATCTTTCTTTGGAATGGGTACAAATATAGATCCCTTCCAGTCAGTTGTCCAGAGAGCTGTCTTCCAAATTTCTTGTCATAGATGAGTGAGTGCTGCTAGAGAGGTATCCGTTTGTTGAAATACCTCAATGGGTGTTTCCTTAATTCTTGTGGCCTTGTTTTTTGCCAATTCCTTCAGTGCAGCTTTCAATATTGCAATCTTTCAATATTGCAACTCAAGTCTTGCATTTTTTTCCTCATTTCTTTAAGTCTGAGAAATATTCAGTGTGTTCTTCCCTTTCAGTTTTCTAACTCCCTATCTTTTCACATTCATTATAATAATTGACTATAGTCTGAGGGGACATCATGCTCAATTGGCACAACATAGTACATAAAAATCTTGTCCTACAACCCAGTTAAATGAGTAACAACTGAGGTCTTAAAAGCTTTAGAGTGGCCATCTAGCTTCAATTATTGGTCTCTTCTCATCTGGAGCAAAGATGAGTAAAGAACATCAAAGCATATGGAAATAATTAGTCCAAGGATAAGATGGACCACAAGGACTTCAACCTTCATGACCTCGAGACCAGAAAAAAATAGATAGTGCCTAGCTACCAATGCCAACCACTCAGAAAAGGATAAAAATTGAGATCCTGGACAGAGTGGGAGGAAAAATGTGGGACAAAATTAAAAACACAAAATGGCCAGAATTACTGGTTGGATAGAGACTGGTGGAACCCCTGAGAATATGGCTCCAGGTTACCCTTTGGGCCTAGAAATGGACTCACTTCCAAGGAATGGCTTTCAGCCCAGCAGTAGAAAGACCTACATGCAGAACACTTACTACAGGGTGATTTACCCACCTACTCTATGGAGATGCACCTCTTGGATCAATCAGCCATGAGACACCAGAGGGGCAGCATTCACATAGAGGGAAAACTGGACAGATAGGAATGCATGGATGAGAAGGGCACAGAAAGTGGGTAGTCATAGGGAAGGGAGGGGAGGGGAGTTGTTATGGTTGGGGATGTTAATTGGGGATGTGAAATCAAATATGCAAGAACTGTTTAATGCAAATCAAATTTGCTTTGCAAATTTGCACCCAAAGCACAATAAAAATAAAATAATTTACTTTGTCTTCTCAAGCTGCTCTTTGAAATCTTCTGTTCAGTTCTTTTATCTTGTCATTTCTTCCATTTCCTTTAGCTACTCTCTGCTCAATGGCAAGTTTCAGAGTCTCTTCTGACATGTGTTTTGGTCTTTTCTTCCTTTGATGTCTTTTTCATGACCTTTTGCTTTCTTCATCGATGATGTTCTTGATGTCATATCAAAATTCCTCTCATTTTCGGTCATTAGTGTTCAATGCATCAGATTACTCTTTAGATGGTCTCTAAATTCATGAGGGATATAACCAAGGTCATATTTTGGCTCTTGTGGACTTGTTTTAATTGTCTTCAGCTTCAACTTGAACTTGCATATGAGGAGTTGATTGTCTGCTTCACAGTCAGCTGCTAGCCTTGTTTTGGCTGAAAATATTGAGCTTCTCTTTCACTTCTTTCCATAGATATAGTAAGTCTGATTCCTGTGTACTCTGTGTGGTGAAGTCCACATGTATAGCTATTGTTTATGTTGTTGAAAAGAGGTATTTGCTACAAAAAAGTTGTTGGTCTTGCAAAATTCTATCATGCAATCTCAAGTGTTATTTCTACCATCATGGCCATATTTTCCAACTACTGGTGATTCATCTTTGTTTCCAACTTTTGAATTTCAATAACCAGTAATAATCAACACATCTTAATTGCATGTTTGGTCAATTTCTGATTGCAGAAGTTGATGAAAATCCTCAATTCCCTCAGCTTCGGCTTTGATGGTTGGTGCATACATTTGAATAATAGTAGTATTAACTGAGCTTCCTTGTAGGTGTATGGGTATTATGCTATCACTGGCAGCATTGTACTTCTGGATAGATCTTGAAACATTCTTTGTAATGCTGAATGCCATGCCATTCCTTTTCAATTTGTTATTCCTGGCATAGCAGACCATATAAAAAACCAGTCAATTTTAGCTCACGAATCCCTGGGATATTTATCTTTATGCATTTCATTTCATTTTTGACAACCCCTAATTTTCCTAAATTCATACTCTGTACATTCCATGTTCTGATTATTAATGGATGTTTACAGCTATTATATCTCATTTTGAGTCATGCACATCAGCAAATGGAGATACTGAAGGCTTTACTCCATCACATCATTACAGTGAGGCAGGTCTTCCCCCGTCATATTTTGAGTGCTTTCTGTCCTGAGGGGCTCATCTTCTGGCACTATATCCGACAATGTTTCAGGGCTATTCATCAAGTTTTCCAGTAGTATATCAGACGGTGTTTCTCTGCTATTCATAAGTTTTTCACTGGCCAATTATTTGAGAAGTGGATGACCCCTTCTTCTGAGCCTGTCTTAGTCTGGAAGCTCCACTGAAACCTGTCCACCATGGGGGACCCTACTGGTACTTGAAATACAGTGATATAGCCTCCAGCTGCACAGTTACATACAAGCCACCACAGTATGACAAACTGACAGACAAGTAGTGAGAATGAGTCATAGGTCTTGCAAAATTTTATTATGCAATCTCTGGCTTCAATTCTAGCATTAATGCCATATTTTCCAACTACTGATTGTTCTTGTTTCCAACTTTCACATTCCAAACACCAATAATTGTCAATGCACTTTTATTGCATTTTTGATTAATCCTACTCTCTGTAAGTTGGTAAAAGTTTAATTCTTTCATATTTGACATTAGTGTTTGGAGCATAAATTTGAGAAAAAAAAAAACAGCCATATTAACTGGACTTCCTTGTGTGCATATAGATGTTATCCAATCACTGATGGCATTGTATATCTGGATAGATCATGAAATGTTCTTTTTGACAAAGAATATGATGATATTCCTCTCCAATTTGTCATTACTGGCCTAGTAATTCATATGATTACCAGATTCAAAATGGCCAATTCAAGTCCATTATAGCTCACTAGTGCTTAGAATATCAATGTATGTTCCATTCATTTTTGACAACTTCCAATTTTTCTGTATTAATACTTCATACATCCCATGTTCCAATTATTAATGGATATTTTCAGCTGTTTCTTCCCATTCTGAGTCATGCCCCATCAGTATATGTACATCCTATAAGTTTTACACCATTGACATCATTAAAGTAGACTCTACTTTGAGGAGGTTTCTCTTGCCCAGTCGAATCTGAGTGCCTTCCAACATGAGGGGCTAATCTTCTGGCACTATATCAGATAATATTCTGCTGCTATTCATAAGATTTTCACTGGCCATTTTTTTCAGAAGTAGATCATCAAGGTCCTTCTTCCTAGTCTGTATTAGTTTGGAAGATCTGCTGAAACCTATCCACCCTGTGTAAGTCTACTGCCATTTGAAATACTGATGCCATAGCCTACAGCTTCACAGCAACACACAAACCAGTACAGTACAACAAAGTGAAAAAAGAGCAATGGGTTATAGAAAATAGAAGATGTACAGAGAAAGAAGGTAAAAAATCATGCATGATGAAGAGAGTGCCCAATAATGAGTTCAAGTTTGGATTGAGTAGATGAAAGGATATAGTTGACATTTAATTTGATGAGAAAGACAGAAAGGAAGAGCTAATTGGAAAAAATATCAGGACAATTATAAGCCATTTCTCTATGCCTAATAGGTTTTTATACATAACTCCATTTAATTCTTATATAAGAACTTACTTTTGAGTTATTATTATCTACTAAATTATATAAAGTAGATAATAGTTACTCATCGTATGGTGTGGGGAGCCAGGATTTATGCCCCATGAGTTGCTTATCTTGGAGACAGCAGTCTTTGACAAACAAGAAGGCCTTTACTTAAATCTTTCCTTTACTTCCCGCCCTGACCCTTACTGCACTACCCACACCTTAATCTTTCGAAAGATGCATTGTGAGCTTTCCAGCACCAATCAGAGAAGCCCTCTTTGTTAGAGGACTAAAAAGGCTCGAGGAGGGACTTCCCCTTTAGAAGAAACTGGAAAGTCCCAAAACCTCACCAATCAGCTTTTGCCAGATCTGTACGTGTGCCCTTTTTCTACCTATTACACGCCTGTTATTTTTAAACCTGCCTTTTGTACCAATCATTAATGTCCAACACCACCTTATGTAACTGCCTTTTGAAAAACGTCACTTTTAGTACATATACTTCGCTCTGAATCTAATAAAGCTGAGACTTGATCAGAACTCCTGTCTTGTCTCCATTTCTCGTGTCTCCTGTCCTATTTTCCTCACTCCCTCCCTCAGGGTCTCCATTGACTGACCTGCGGGCCGGGTCAGTATGGTATACAAACTCACTGTTGTCGAGTTGGACCCGACTCATAGCAACCCCTCCTTGGGTTTCTGAGGCAGTATCACTATGGAAGTAGATTGCCCAACCTTCCTTCCAAGGAGTGACTGGTGGGTTTGAAGTGCCAGCCTTCTGGTTAGCAGTCAAATGCCTTAGGTACTATGCTACCAGAGCTCCCATCAGTATGGTATAACTTAGTTAATCACATTTTTATTATGAGTTATTATTATCTACTATATTATAGAAAAAAGATAATAACAGCTTATAAGTAAATTTTTGTGTGAAAATAAAGTGGAATTGTATATAAAAATGTTGGAAATAGAATAATAATAGGCTATAATTTCCTTGGTTTTCCCATTAGAACCTCCCCTCTGTTTTTGTCATCTTCTTAAATGTCAACTGCATCCTCCTATCAACTCAATCCAAATTTGAACTCACTATTAGGTGCTCTCTTCATCATGCATGCTTTTTGTTCCACTTTCTAGGAACTTCTCATTACCCACTGGTATTTTCTTGCTCCAGAGCACCCACATCTCATTCATAACTGTTCTTTTGCTCTACAGTTCATTCTCAACCCGATACTCAACCCAAAGCAGAGTAATAGCACAGAGAAGAGCTTCAATAATCACTTGGGACATAGATGGGTAAAGAGAAAGATAAAAGGAGATGAATTAGTGGATGAATGATAAACATAATAAAGGAATTAAAACGAAATATGCTTCAATTTGAAATAGATGGAGAAGAATGTGGATACATTCCAGGCACATTGACTCATATAAATTATAATAACATGATGATATATAGAGATACAGTAAGGATACTATTTTGTGTGCTACAGAAAATTTATATTAAGAATCATTTTGCATAGCAGAAATGATGTAGGCTTGGGACCTAAGCCAATTTGACTTCATTTCACAGGTTTGCAACTTCCTACCCAGGTAGCATTAGATAAAGATTTCTCAACTTTTAAAAGACTCATTGTTCTCATCTGAAAACCTGGGTTATTTGTGTTACATTGCTCTCATAAGGTCTATATATATTGTATGAAATGTGTTGCAACATAGTACGTGCTCAGTAAATAGTAAATAATATTATTTTGGCAAGGGCAACTATTGAGGGTATAGTGTTATCTTTGGTAAACCATCTAGCCTTAAAATGCATGGATCCCTTAAAAAATAAACATTTTAAAAAACTCAGTGAAATATAAGTACAAAGTTCAAAAGAAAAACAAAACTCGTTTTATATAATTTCATATTCTCTGAATTGATTAAATAATTCACCACTTTGGGGAATATGATGTTTCACACATCAGCTAGTTCCAGGTGAAAATGCATCATAGCAGTTAAAATAGAGCCTTTATCATCAAACTTGTGTTTCATTCTCTGCTCTGCCACCCACTCCTATTTGAGAGTGGGGAAGTTAATGACTTTTCTAAGGCTCAATGATATCATCTAAAATAAAGATAAAAATCTTAGGGATTTTGTGAGACCTGAAAGATACATTTTATAGAAAGATTTTAACCTTATGTAAATAAGTTTATACTCACTTTTCCTCACAACTGTGTGCAGTGAATTACTTGGTATGGCTTTTCTAACCATAGTCTTTGTGACTCCCACTGGATTACTGTGTGGGACCATGCAAATAGGTGTGTAGAACTCTGATGTTGGGATTTGTTAGTTTTGTCACTCTACCAGGCTTAAAATGTACCCTCCTAGAGTCAGAGAGGGGATCTCATTGTCATCAAGAGAGAAGAGCTGCAGGTGAGGTGGAACACGTTCTTGGACCTGAGATCCCTGTGCTGGACCTCTTTGGCTGAGAGACACCTCAGGAGAGAGACATCCCAGTTGAGACGTGGCAGTGGAACCAATAAGCATGAGACAGAGCAACAGCCTTATCTGGCCCACAGAGGTAGAGACCAGGCTGAGAGGCCAAGGACCAGAGAGGCGTGTCTGAGGGCACAGCAGAGGGGACACTGTCCTGATGGAAGAATTATATCGTAAGTGTGTTCCTGAAACTGACCTGTAGCCTGTTACTTCCCTAATAAACTCCATAATCATTAGCATTGTCTGTGAGTTCCTTGTGGCCATTATAATGAATTATCAAACCCACGAGACAAGTAGTAAGTACCATGGGAAGGATGGTTGGTGTTAGAATTGGTAAAAAGGCTGGAGAGTGGTGGCATGTCTGGCCTCATAGGAATAAGCCTTGGGCTGCTCATGTTGATTCTGTCTTCCTCTTGTGAAGTTAGAGAAGGTCAGGAGATGCCACTTCCATGTCCTTTTTGCAACAACAAACTATGAGGTCAGTAATATTTTTATCCTCATTTGCAGAAGAAAATAGAGAGGCATTGAGTGATGAAGTAATCTGCTCAAAGTCTCAAATCCAAGAAAGTGGAAGGGCTATATTTGTGCTAGGAAGTCTGACTCCAAAGTACTTTTAACCAGACCTGTATACTGCCTCTCTATGCTCTGAGTGGATGACTGTGCAATGACATAACATCACATGAGAAAAAGAAAAAAAGTAACAATTTAAAAACTCCTAGAAAGCTGCAAAATCCTCACATGTACTATCTCAGGCATAGTGCTATGGCTCTTACATTAAAGCTAGGGTTCTGTAACAAGAGTTAAAAACTCAGAGTAATGCAAATTCTTTATCCCATGGGAAACTATCTTCAATTTCATCTTAGAATTCAAAGGAATAATATGAGTTACAATAGTAAGCTGTGACTTTCATTTAACTGTTGATTTTATCTAGTCTATAATGTGACAGATATTCACACTGATAAGTATATTATCTGGATAAAAATAAGAAGTGACAGGTTTTCAAGGAAACTGCAACAAAATTGGTTTTATGATATTGGTATCTATGACCACACTCTGCAGTTTATCAACTATATGGTTTAAAACAATTTATTTAATCTCTTTGAGCCTCAGTTTCTTTATATGCAAAATTTGAATATACACTTTACAGAGATGGACCATCTAATGAAATAATATATGTGAAATGTAAAATAAATACTCCTTTTTTGTTAGCATGATTGTTGTTGTTGTTGTTGTTATGTGCTGTGGAGTCGGACCCGACTCATAGCGACCCCTCCTTGGGTTTCCGAGGCAGTATCACTACGGAAGTAGATTGCTCCATCTTCCTTCCGAGGAGTGGCTGGTGGGTTTGAACCGTCAGCCTTCTGGTTAGCAGTCAAGTGCCTGAGGCACTATGCTGTAGCATGATTAGCGATAATAAATCATTTGAATTGCAATTTTGAATAAGTACTGAAATAAAACCACAAACACAACTTCTGTTTCTTCTTAAGGAGATACATTTTTACATATGAATCAGTTTCCTAAATGTGGTGGTTACATTTGTGTGTCAATTTGGCTGGGCCTGGTTGAGTGGCTGGGCAGCTGAATGTAGTTATTCCCCATGGTGAGATTGGTAATCAGCTCCATGGTGGAATCCATGGGAGCAGCTGAGTAGCTGCTTTAGGGATGTGGTCTGCTTCTCGTGTATAAGAAGCAGCTTTGGGAATGGTCTCTAGCTTATGGCACACTTGAACCCTGCATGAAGCTATGTCATTGTTCAGCAGCCTGCCATGCTCTGCCAACCTTGGGACTTTCAATGGACTTGAATGAATGGCCTGCTGTGTGGTTTGGTAACATCGGGACTGTGGCTTGTTACTTGTCAACCTTGGACTTGTCAGCCTCAGCAGCCAGCAGCTGAGTGAAGAAAAGCCGCTAGCTTCAGTGAGCTAGAAGCAGGAGGCAGAGCTGAAGCCCAAGATTGAGGGCCTTTCACCCAGCCCCTAGAGCCTGGCACTTTGAACTTGGACTTACAGCCTCCAAATTGTAAGAATAAACTCCTCTTTGTTAAGGCCATCAAATTTTGGTGTATTCTTGTCAGAGTGGCACCAGGTAACCAGGACACTAAAGATATATTTAAACCATATAATTTTAAAGAAAGGATAGTCTCTTTTCCCCTGAGAGATGTTAATCTCATATTTGATACTGTGCCATGCCTCTTTAAACATAATATATGGAATCTAATTTAGTTTATTCTTAATGACTCCTGACTATGAGATTCATCAGTGACTGTACTAAATATCATACAGTGATCTTGTCAGAAGTGATGAGAGTAAGGTGCTGCTGTGGCACTAAACGTGCTCTTTGAATAGTCTACTTTTTGTCACCTTTGGTCAAATTGCTATCTGTTTTATACACTGTGTCTAGGATATGTAATACTAAATATAGCTTTCTGTCAATCGTTCTATTGTATTTTCTATAATCTGCTGTGGAGAAGAAGATTTGACACAGGTGTTTTAAGATTATTATAGGAAAGTGAAGATATTTAGAATGAAATTTGAGAGTCAAACTTGTTAAAAGGCATGTGAGTTTGGCAGAAAAACAATTGAATGACTGCTCAATCGCCACAAAATTTTGGATTTAATTAACTACTTGAAGTTGCAGAAAATCTGAAATTCAGATATCTAGAGTGTTCATGGCATTCTCCATATGGTAACATCACCAAATGTTAAGATAATTGAAAAAAAGTCCATGATTACCTACTAATTTGCTATTGCTGTCATAACAAATCAAACAAAAGATGGCTTTAAACAACAGAAATGTGATGTCTTACGTTTCCGGAGTCTTGAAGTCTGAGTTAATGTGTCCATGGGCCATGCCCTGACCAAAGTCTCTCCAAGATGATCTTTTCTTGTTTCTCCTAGCTTCTGATAGCCCTGGGTGTACTGTGGCTTATAACTGAATTTTCACATGGCCAGCCTTCCTATGTCTGCTTCTGTCTATTTCATCATCCTTTATGATGTCAAGAGGCATGCAAGATTAGGACTCATCTTAGTCCAGTATGATCTCATGTTAATTTAATGGATAACATCTTTGAAGATCCTGTTGCCAGACGAGAAGAAGCCCTGGTGGCAAAATGGGTAAGTATTTGGCTGCTAACTGAAGTTTGGGGGTTCAAATCCACTAACTGGTTCATAGGAAAAAGATGTGGCAATCTACTTCCCTGAAGATTACAGCCTTGGAAGTCCTATAGAGTCGCTATGAGTTGGAATTGGCAACAAGTATTTTTAAACAAGGTCATATTCATAGAAACCTAAGTTAGGACTTGTGGTTGTTAAATTTGTATGTCAACGTAGCTGGGCCTGGTTGAGTGGCTGAGCAGGTGGTGGTAGTTTTTCCACATGATGAGACTGGCAATCAACTCCATGGTGGTATCTACCACAAGCAGCTGAGTAGCTGCCTTTGGGATGTGGTCTGCATCCTGTATATGAGGAGAAGCCTTGGGAATAATCTCTAGCTTATGACACGTGTGGACCCTGCATGTTCAGCAGCTTGCCATGCTCTGCTGACCTTGGGACTTACAATGGGCTTGAATTAATGACCTGCCATATGGTTTGGTAACATTGGGACTGTGCCATTTTCTTTGTTGACCTTGGGCTTGTTAGCCAGTAGCTACTCGAATAGAGATGTCTCTAGCTTCAGTGGGCCGGGAGCAAGAGGCAGAGCTGAAACCCAAAGTCAAGAGGCTTTTATACAGCCCCTAGAGTCTGGCACTTCGAACTTGGACTTCTAGCCTCTTGAACTGTAAGATAATAAACTCCTGTTTGTTAAGGTCATCCCATTTGTGGTCTATTCTTGTTAGAGTGGCACTAGGTAACCAGAACAGGAAGTTAATATATCTTTTTTTGGGGGACACAATTTGATATACTATAGGTTACTTTTATAAAAGATTGTAAAATTTTTCAGAAAACAAGCAAAAATCCTAGAATCCTCACTAACTCAGTTCCCCTTGGCCAGAATCTTGACATTCATGAACAACTCATCTGCTCACTCTGAAAACTGTTGTTTAAAGAAGAGATTAATTTAGTTTTCTTATTTGGAAACAGACATTAAAGAAAGAATGGATAAATGATTTATTTTAAATATGTGTGCTATTTGACTTTAAAACAAATATTTTTGGATACTATAAACATTTTCAACACATTTAGAAATTTGGACTTAATATGTGCAAACAACTTTCTGAATTTTAAAACAAATGAAAGAAGGAAACATTTCATTTAAAAATATATTTGACAAGATTAGATCACTGGGAAGATAATCCCTCTTTTGAGCTTTCGGAATTGTCTGGAGCATATGCCTAATTACCCCTTTTACATAAAGGAGGAAGGTTTCGTGTCACCATGTTAATAGTGTGTTTTTCCTTTCAAATTGCATGTTTCATCACAGAAGTGATAAGGCACAACGAATGTCACATTGTTTTCATCCCAAACCAAAAAGGGAATAAAACAGGTTCTGTGCTGCCTTAGTTCTGCAACTTTAAGTGTTTTTTGACAAATTATTTTGTAATATTTTGTGCTTATCTAATAATGGAATATTAAAGCAAATTAATTTTTGTTTTCAGGATTATTTTAAAGGTAGAGTGAAACTTCCTGTGACTAATTTCCATTACAAAAATAGCTTGCACTGCAGGAATGATCTGAAAAAGTTTGTGGATAATAAATTGACCAAGGATAAAAGCTTTCTTACTAATGAGAGAAAGAAATATTCAACACAGCTGACCTACACTAGGTTTTATATTCCTTTAGGAAAAGTCACTTTAGTTGTACTTATTTTTCAAGCTATTGTTAACTCTTCACTTTGAAAGATTTTGGAATAATTAATATTTTCTTTTTGAAGTCAGTCAGTTCTTAGATGTTTAGTTTCCTAAACTATAATAAACCACAGTACATCAACTTATTCCTGGTATACATCTTTGCATCTCATAGATATTGCTCTATATGCTATTTCTCAATAATATAGAAATATTTCTTGTCTTCCATATTATTTATCAATTTGATGAAAAGTAGAGGTTTTAATAAAAAAATGTGTAAAGAAGGGGGGTGGCTGTAATTGTGGTTACAGCTGTCTGTGTGTGATCAATTTTTGTTGGAAAGAGCTTTAGCTGCCCTTGCAGAACGTGCTCTTTAGTCATATTAGGTTTGGTTTGTTAAACAGTTGTTTTCGCAAGTATAAAGGTGAGGTGACCAAATAAATCAGGTCTATTCAGTTGTTCATTATTTTTCTATTTGCTGCTTGTTTCCTTTCAGAATATAAGCAAAGTGAGAATCATCACCTATTTTAATCCCCGTTAAAGTACACACACACACACATACGTACATACACACTAATATACTATGAAAAAAAATGAACTGAGTACTATATTCTAAAAATATTGTATTTCTTTAGTTCATGAAAATTTAGTGTTAGCTCAGGTTTACTTTTTTTCTCTAATTGCTGTCAGAAATTTTACAAGTTTAATGTAATAGAGTAGTAATTTTCAACTACAGTTGAAATTATAGTTATAAAATTAAAGTCACCAAAAGGTTCTAAAGTTATAACAAAGAATAAAAAGACCTTCTATACTTTTTCCTCATTTATTATAAAATTTCCCATTGGTCTTTTGTCTGAGAAATTTTTATAATGGTTTATTTTATTAATTTATTCCAGATCAATCTTTCAAAAAATATTACTATTATTATATAGTTTCTCTAATCTAACATCTGAAGATGCCCCATTATACAGTGAATGTTTTTATTTTTAGGTAGTGTCTACTTAACTCTGACTCATAGCAACCTTATGTACAACATAAAGAAACACTACCTGGTTCTGTACCATCCTCTCAATCTTTATACAATAAATTGGTGTTGTGAGGTGACCTTGAGTTGTCTTCTACTCATAGCGACACTATGTACAACAGAACAAATCACTGCCGGTCCTGTGCCAGCCTCACAATCCTTGCCATACCTGAGCCCATAGTTGTAGCCACTGTATCAATCCATCTTGTTGAGGGCTTTCCCCTCAACAAGTAAATAAAGACTTTAAAAGTACACATTTAATCCAAACCATCCGTAATGTTGTCTCAATTTATTATTTTATTCTTGTTGTCAATTTATCTTTTCATATAGCCCTCCAGCTAAATCAAGCTGCTTGCCACTGTGTGTGTGTGTGTGTGTGTGTGTGTGTATACTCATTTTTTTGTGCATACTTGTACTCCTACTGGGAGCTCTGGTGGTGTAGTGCCTAAGGTGTTTAACTGCTAACCAGAAGGCTGGCCATTCAAACCCACTAGCCACTGCTTGGAAGGAAGATTGGGCAATCTACTTCCATCGAGATACCACCTCAGAAACCTAAGGAGGGGTCACTATGAACCGGAACCAACTTGATGGCAGTTAGTTTGGCTTTATTGGTTTTTATACTCCTACTTGGAAGTCCCATGCTAAATACTTCATTGCTCAGCCCAACCGCACTTCTAGTTAATTTGTCACATTCATTACCCCTTTGTAAGAAGTCATCACCTTCTTTGCTGATCTGACCTAGTATTTTGTTTCTTTCAAGTAGCATGAACTATATTATATCCAGTAATACATACATTTTGAATTTATGTGTATACAATGGATCAGCCATATGCAGGGCATGTTTTGTCTCTAGTCATCTCTTCTCATAGAGTTTAACAGTATCATGGACATAGACATACAATAAATAATTACTTAAGTAAGTAATGAACGACAAAGATATACACTATAACAGAAACCACAGAGTATAAAACTCTGTATGCTGTACATACTGAATATATACATACTGGTTGGAAGTTTAGTTAGGGTTCATGTCTTGGATTCCTCATATAATCTGTGTTTATTTTTGTAAAATATTTAACTTTATGTGCTTCAATGTCCTTGCTTAGAAAATGCGGCTGATAATAATTACTTTATGATATAAACATGGGTATTATGTGAGATAATAATGTAACAGGAGCTCTGGTGGTGTAGTGCCTAAGGCATTTGACTTCTAACCAAACCTACCAGCCACTCTTCAGAAGGAAGTCTGGACAATCTACTTCTGTAGAGATACTGCCTCAGAAACCCAAGGAGGGATCACTATGAGTGTTTTGCATATAGCATGGACTCCATAAATGTCAGCTATTACCATATATAAAAGTTGATTATTTCATTTAGTGCATATAATATATTCCTCATGAATTTTTTTAATCAAACACCAGCAATGTAGTACATCTCTTTGCATTGATTTATTTGACATCAAAGTGTTTCAACAAATACCTTCATTGCATATTTAAACACAATAAACTATACACACTTTTAAATTAATTTTTAAATACTAAAGCAGTAGCTGTGCAAAAATTCTATTCATATAAAATTTTATTATGAGTAAATACAGATTAGGCAAAAAACAAAAAGAAACACATGAACAGACTTATTTAAGGCAACTACTAGCAGCTAGATAAATAAACTGCTAGTGTGGAACATATATTTAAAGGTAGACTGCAAAGTTCCATTATTCTCATGTTATGAGAAACCATTATGCAGCCAATCAGTACCCAATAGTGCCACCACATTCAATAGAACATTAAAGTGGCCCACAGAACCTCATGTCCTGTACAGTAAGACCAGCCCTTGGATCATCTCTTACCATTGTAAAAATCAGTCTTAAAAAAAAAAAAAAAATCAGTATTAAGAAGAAGGCTAAAATTAAAATAAATTACCCATCTTTTACTAAAAAGATAAGAGGAAAAAGCTTTACATCTTGTGTATCTTAGTCCTGACCAAACTACCCAAGCCATCACCTGAACTTTCTTTGCCTTCTCTGCATTTCCTAATAACCAACTACACCTCAACTCCCCATATCCCTTCACTATACCTTTTTTTTTTTTTTTTAATTGTGATGTGGGTGAAAATTTACAGAGCAAATACACTTTCCATACTGCAGATCACATACACTTTGTCTCATGACATTGACCCCAATTTAGCACAATGCAACATCTCCTCTCCCACTTCCTCCCAATAGGTGCTGCTTCCCTGTGACCATCCGTCCATGCACTCCTATCTCCTGAGCTGTCTCCCTGTGCCTGAGCAGCCCTTCTTTATCTCTTGCTTGTTCTCTCCAAGGAGTGTATCTACCTCAGGTAAATGCTCAACTAGTATATCTAGTGCTTGGCTGGAAGCTACAGGTGTGTGTTCAATTCCAGACCTGAAGGGCAGCTAGGGGCCATAGTCTCAGTGGTTCCACCAGGCTTCATTGGCCAGTAAACCTGTTTCCCACTTTTTTTTTTTTTTTCCAAATGATTTTGAATTTTATTCCACATTGTTCCCCTTGTCTATCCAGGATCTCCTACAAAGATCCTCTTCCAAGTGGTTGACAGTAGTAGCCAAGCACTGTCTATTTCTTCTGGTCTCATAATCATATAGGCTGCAGATCGGATGGTGTACCAGTCACTAGGACTGATTGTTTCCATGAATTTTTGGTTTTCTTCATTCTTCTTGGTCCTGGATGAGGAGACACCCATCGTTGCATCTACATGGCAGCTTGCAAGCTTTTAAGATCTTAGTTGCTACTAGCCACAGTGGAAGGTTGAACAATGATTTGTGTAGTATGTTATGCCAATTGAGCTTGATGCCCTCTGGGACTATGGTCCTGAGCCCAAAGGTTCAACTACTCAGTCCCTCCGGGTAGCTGGCTGTGGCCAAGCAGTGACTAAAACCTTACACCTTGTCAGCCCCATTATACACTTGGGAATTCAGATCATACACATAAAGTTATTGGACCACTCTCAGTGCCAACCCTATACGTGTTCTTGGGTGCCCTATCCACTTCATATACATACCTAATATTTCAGCCTGTCCACCCATCTATCCACCCATATACCCGTGTTTTCCTTCACTGAGCATGCCGTATTATATGTGCAGAAGGGTTCATCTTGTCTGTACTTCCCACGTAGCTCTCTATGTCTTTCTCTTCCTCAATGCCACTATATTGATCACTTACATTTGGTACATTGCCTTTTTCTTCACCCAAATCAAAACTTATCTCTATCTATCTAACAGTATTCCCTCCTCTTCCCTCCCCCCCGGTAACCAACAAAGACAATGACCTCCCATAGATAAGCATTTCCTTAACTATTACAATAACGGAACAATACAATATTTGTCCTTCTGTGATTGACTTATTTCACTCAGCATAATGTCCTCCAAGTTCATCCATGTTATGAAGTGTATTGTAGATTCTACATTATTCTTTAGGGTTGCATAGTATTCCATTGTGTGTAAGTACCATAGTTTGGATATCGATGCCTCAGTTGATGGACACCTAGGTTGTTTTCATCTTTTGGCTTTTGTAAATAGTACTGCGATGAACATGGGTGTGCATATGTCTGTTCTTGTCATGGCTCTCACTGCTTTAGGATATACATCTACTAATGGAATGGCTGGGTCAAATGATATTTCAAATTCCAACTTTTGAAAGAATTGCCATATTGTTTTCCACAATGGTTGTACCATTTTACAGTCCCACTAGCAGTGTATGAGAGTCCCAATCTCTCCACAACCTCACCAGCATTTGTTATTTTCTGTCTTGTTGAACTTTGCTACTAGTGTTGGAGCAAGATGGTACCTCATTGTTGTTTTGATTTGCATCTCTCTAATAGCTAATGATCTTGAGCATTTCTTCATATGTTTGTTGGATGCTTGAATATCCTCCTTCATAAAGTGTCTATTCATGTCTTCTGCCCATTTTTTAAATTGGATTGTTTGCCTTTTTGTTATTGAGGTGTTGGAGTTTTCTATACATTCTAGAGATAAGTCCCTTCTCAGATAAGTCATTACCAAATATTTTTTCCCAATCTGTAGATTCTGTTTTGACTCTTTCAGAGAAGTCTTTGGAAGCACACAGAAATTTAATCTTTAGAAGGTCCCCATCATCTGGTTTCTCTTCTGCTGTTTGTGCATTTTGAGTTATGCTTGGTAGTCTATTTATGCCATATATTAGGACCCTTAAATTTTCCCCTAGTTTTTCCTTGAGGAACACTATAGTTTTGGGTTTCACATTTAAGTCTTTGATCCATCT
>NW_006921838.1:652723-657811 GCF_000298275.1 Orycteropus afer afer
AAAAAAGAAAAAGGGGGGAAAAGAAAAAGAAAAGGGATAAATCTGCAATATATGGGGATAGGTCACTGAGAATAAAAAGGTAGAGAAGGAGAATAATGAATAAAGAAAACAAACAAAGAAATAAACTAACAATACAAGAGAAAATAATAGCAAAAACAGAACAAAACAAACAAAGAAAACAAACCAATAAGGGACGGGGTTAACCATGAGAGAAAGAAGAAGAAAAAACAACAAAAAAAAAGAAGTTGTAGACTAGGACCTCTTCAGTCGTGCAGTGCACTCCTGCACACTCAAAGATCCTGCCTCCGTGGCCCCACAGTGTTAAAGAACGGCTCCAAGGCAAGAATCCCGGGAGCGCGGTTTCTTCCCTCTCCCTGTTCTGTCTGTCCGCGGTGCTGGCGTAATCCCACCAGATCACTAATGGCTGGCTCTGGAGTTTGTCTGTGATAGCCTTCAGCTGCAGCACCAAAGGTGCTTTCAATTTGAGCTGTGGGTCAGGGGAGTACCTGCTAGTGACCTGTGGTCCCGATCTCTGTGACAAAGAAAAGCATGAAGTCTCCCAGTCTGACCCCAGTCTACTCTGTGACCTGCTGGGAGGGGAGGGAGCTACCCTTCCTGTCGCAACAGTACATTTTCCTCCAAGTCTCAGCGGAGGTGTCCGTGCCCGCAGCCAGCCCCCAGGAGACCCAAATTACCTCCAAAAAATCAAGATGAGTTGCTGGAGGCAGGTCTCTGCTGCTGCCCACTGGAATATTAGAGTGGTCACTGCTAAGCTGTTATAAGGCGTCCTCCCTCTTGGCTCGGGGATCTCAGGCAGGCGCCCTAGCCCGGCACACAGTGACTGCTCCAGAAGAGTTTCCAATGCCTCTCTCAGGTGTCCATCCATCCTCCTCCAGTTGCTCTTTCCAAAATAATCTTCCTGTAACTTTCCTCTAATTCTGCTCTTCCGTGTTTGATGTACTCTGAATCGGTGAGCAGTGAAATTCCTAATTTAAACTGTTGTGGCTAGTTTTCCAAGACATTAGATGCCAGAGGGATAAAACGTGTTGCTCACTGGTTCGACTCCATTTTGAGCTCCTCACTGTAACTTTCAATTCACATGGGTCATTACTAGCATGTCTCCAATATTTTAGACCTCCACTTCAAACATGATTTTATATAATTTGCCTAAGTGAAAGTTGAAAAGACATTAACCCTTGTAGCTTTCATAGGATTGATACTTAATTCCACATCACATACCTACCATGGGCCCCAGTGTATGGTGTACTACTGTGCTACTTGATCTTCATTCTGATTCCAAATGATTTCTCCTCATTTTCCCTAAAATCACAATTCCTTGGTAACTCACTTCCTCTGACTATAACACACATTATTTCTAGTTTTTTAATCCAATCCAAAACATTCACTTCATCTTTAATATGTCTATCATTCTTCTCTTTACTGCTGATCATATGTTTTGTTAGTTTTATAATCTTCTGCATCTGGTGGAATGAAGGTCCATGCAACTGGAAATCTCAGATCCTTGAAATACTCACTTGTGACAAATTTTCTTCCATTCTATTTACCCATGTGATCTCACAGTCTTTTAATGAACTTTATTACTAACACATTAATAAATGACATCCAAAATTTTGATTTAATGCAGACTTTTTGACTATCACTTCCTGTAATTCCAAATCCTTTACTTTGCATACCATTGAGCAAATCTTTGATGGTGCTAGATCATGAAATCTATTGACTTTACCAATTTTCTGAGTGTCTACCACCATTGCCAGCTTTGAAATCTGCTCTGTTTATAAATTATATTCCTTCCTCTATCCCCATAGTCTCTCACTTAATACAATCAAAACATTTAAACTTACCCCCCTTACTTACTTAGCAAAATCCCAGCTATGATTAGTTATTTAAAAAAATAACTGATTTTGCAGAAACTAGCAAAGATGCTGACCTACCTCACTTAAAAATTATTACTATCAATTTGGCATGTATGCTCAAAGGAGCCTGTGTATAACCCTTGTTTTTTTTGATAATTCACTCTTCCAGTATTTGACACAGTAATTCTACACTTTCTCATCTCAAACACAAATTCTACATTTGATTCCTTTGAATTGTCACTGATTGTAGAGCAATATCTTCTCAGGTGTGCTGTGTCTTCATTGTATGTTCTGTCCATGTTCTATATTCTGAGTCTGAGCACTTATAATTCATTTTTAACATTTTCCCTTCTATTCTTTGTATTTTTTCATTGTTTTTTATTTTAAGGACCTCTTTTTATTATGTCAAACAAATTGAAAAATATTAGTTCAGATACCAACTTGATCCAATCTCAATTCTATTATTTGGGTTCCCTTTGCTAATTCAAAAATGCAGCTTATTTTCCTTAACTATTCCTATAGCTTTCTCAATTCTCCCTCACATTGCCATTAATTTATTGTTTCTTTTTTTATTTTCTCAATTATGTTGTGCTACTCATGAGCGGAGATGTGTCTTTCTTGCATTTTTCTGACTCTACAAGTTAGCACATTACTTAGAAAAGTGTAACCATCCAATAAATGTATGTCATTGAACAAATAAAGATTGAATGAATGGATCAACAGCCTGAATTTATATGAATATCTTCATTCTGTTAAAATATTATCCTTACCATGTAAGCAACTACTATCATTTTTCTTTTTCTTTTTTTTTTTCAAAATCACCAAGTACAAAGTCTGTACTTTCTTTTTTTTTAAATCAAAATGAAGTAAGTGTTATTAAAATAGCTTTTAATCTATGTGATTTCACAAAATGAATAATTCTCATCTGGTAAAAATTTGCCCTTCAAGAGATATTTTTTAAATATCTGGAGAAATATTTGATTGTCACAACTTGGTGGGGGTGACACTGGCATTTAATAGGAAAGACAAGTGATTCTGTTAAATAGTCTACCAATGCATAGAACAGATCTACTTCCCCATCCTATCCCAAACCCTGAAAAAAGAAGGTGTAGAATACTCATGAATCATGAGAGTCAAAGTGGGAGTCTGGTGAAGAAGTTTGTACTGAACTAGATCTCTCAAATCAGGTAAACATGCAAGAGAGTTGTGCAGGTATTTACACATGCATCCCTTGAAGAAACAGGCTTTAAATGCCAGCAGCCCATAGGGTGTTGACAAGCAGTCACTCAGCCAAAAGATCTTTCCTCATGGCTCCAGTATATGAAAATCTAGAATTTGAACAGAAAGTGTTAAATAAACCACTATGTTTCCATCCATAGAAGAAGGAAAGATATGTGCTTAATATTAGATATGAAATGGATTGTTAAATGAGTTCATTAGGACTCTAATAATTGAGACTGCACAGAAAATCATGAGATCTGTAAAAGACACTACTGAATACAGAGTGCATGGAGATTTTAAACAGCACAATTGGAGGCACAGATCAGGCAAGTAAAAAGTCATTTCAGATTTGTATCCCATTAAAAAGGGAGTTCCTTTGTTAAAACAATGTTTTATTTTCACAACAAAACTTCCTTCTAGGGAACTCACAGAACTTTCTCATTTATTGAATAACATTTACTTTCAGAAGGACTGAGGCAATAAAAAGGGTGATTTTTCCAAAATGGATAATCTGAGTCAGAGAGAAGGTACTTGGCCCAACTAAAATGAAATGCTTGGTCATAAGCTTTCCCAGATACTTTCCTTCATAGATTATGAAGAAATCAGCTATAGTCCTGATGCTTTAACAGTTTCATTCTTACATAAATAATTATCATAGACCTGAACTTAAAATATAATAATGCACAATTATATACAAATTTAAACATCATACAATAATAAAAACTTAGTATTTCAATTATATGGTGTTTAAAAGATAAAGTCTATTAAATGTTTCAGAAATTACTTTTTATTTTGAATGTGGTGTGTGAGATTGTCTTAGACCAATACTAATAACAAGAATAAGATGTTGCTGAAAAATGGAGTCTCGTCAGTAATCACCATGTTATTTCCCTATACAATCTTAGTGCTTGAAAAACTAGGTACAGAAGTTTAAATTGGGGATTTGGGTGCTCTGAACAACTCACTGAGTCAGAGTGTACCAAACTCAGAGGAGTAGAATTAGAAAGGAGAGAGGTACAGGGGGAAAAAAAATAACAAGATCAGAAGAGCTATCCTGTGGAGCACCAACAAGAAGCCAATAAAGGTCATTGGAGACTTCCCTGGGGAGCAACTGGCAGAAAAGAACGGCCATCAGAGACCTCCCTGGGTTAAGGAAGAAGACACACCACACCATCATACCAGCAATCACCCCAAGGATCTACCTTCAACACCTGATTTTATCAGTAACTTGGGTTGTCTAGGTGCAAACAGACACATTCAGGTCCACTGAAACCCAAGCAGACAGTCCATTAATGCTGCAGGAGGGTGGGCCTGGGGAAGTGCCCCTCAGTGGGTCATTGAGTAGACTTGGGTCAGCTTAGTGGCGCTGAGAGGCCTACACTTGATTTTATCAGTAATATTGGGACCACAGATTACTAGCAGGCACTCTTCTGACTCCAGTGCTGCTGAAATAGAGCAGGTCTTTGGCACCATGTGTGGGCAGACCCACAGCAGAACTCCCAAGGTGGATCGCAGTCTGAGCTGGTTGGGCCAGCACCATAGGTGGGTGGGGCCAAAGAGAGAAACCCCTGTGGCAGATCACGGAGGAGGGAAGTTGGCTTGGTTCAGCTTTTTGGCACTGAGGGGCCTCGGAAGTGGGGGTATGTGCATGTGTCTGAGCTTGGCGGAAAGTGGCAACTCCCTAACAACAGGAGCCTTTGCTGAAATTGAGCTGTGGGCCTGTAAATAACAGTACAATGTTATCAATAGCAGACCACTCAAAACCCTAGAAACCATCCCTAGCAACAAGGAGCTTTCCTTCTTCCAGTCCCATCTTTTCCACCAATAACTTCACTCATCCAATAGAAGAAAATACATTCAGCCATAATAAAAGCTCCTGGTTCAAATTCTAAACCCTCTTTATGGCAACAGACACCCATATCCACATTCCACACAGTGATTCCACCAACACAAAGAAAACTGCAGAGCAACCCAGCATACCTAAATTAATAAC
>NW_006921838.1:658428-662055 GCF_000298275.1 Orycteropus afer afer
AAAAAAAAAAAAAAAAAACCAAGAAAATTGTGGAAGACCTGCTTACAGAAAACTTCCCCCATATCCTGAAAGAAGAAAAGATGTTTGTCTAAGAAGCTCATAGAACCCCACACAAGATAGAGCCCAAGAGAAAAACACTGAGGCATATTATAATTAAACTATCCAAAATGAAAGACAAAGAAATAATTTTGAGTGCTGCTCAGGACAAAAGAAATATTACTTATAATAATCAACCAGGCTGAGCTCCGATTACTCAGCAGAAACCATGCAGGCAAGAAGTCAATGGGATGGCACATATAAAACACTGAAGGAAAGAACTTCCAACCAAGAATTCTATATCTAGCCAAATTATCCATCAAATATGAGGGCAAAAATCAAGGCATTTTCAGATAAATAGAAATTAAAGAATTTTGTAAAAACCAGACCAACCTTATAAGAAATGCTTAAGGAAGTTCTTCCAATAGAGAACCCACAACAAAGATTAACAAAATCACCGTGTGTGGCATCAACACTAAAACCAAATAGAAACTCAAAATAAGTCCATAAAACATGTACACTAAAAACCAAGGAAGTCAATCAGCACACAACAACAGCAACTAACCTATCAGAGGGAGTAAAACTTCTAGGTACAAACTTCCAAATGGGGAGGAAAGGAGAACAATGTCTTCACAGTACATACTTTTCTAAATATATAGAGACAAGACTATACTCCAAGGTAATGACAGAGAAAAATAACAATCCCTCTAAGCAAATCCATAAGGAAGGAAAACATATGGGTTTAATAAGCACAAAACCAGCAATAAAGAAGAAAAGGGAGAAAGCATTAGCCAACAAACTGAATTCAGAACAGAAAAGTATATGGACCAAGGAAACACCAACAACACGACAAAAAAAAAGACAGCAATCAAAACCTCATACTTATCACTAATTACACTCAATGTGAATGGACTAAATGTACCTATCAAGAGAAAGAGAGTGGCAGCCTGGATAAAAAACAAGACCCATCGATATGCTGCCAACAAGAGACCCATCTTAGGCACAAAGATAAAAAACAATGGAAACCATAAAAGAGCAGGAGTGACTATATTATTTTCTGACAAAATAGACATTATGGTGGAAAACATCATAAGAGATAAAGAAGGACATTATATGATGCTGAAAGGGTCAATTGACAAAGACGATGTTACAATAATATTTATGCACACAATGAAAGTGCTTCAAAATATGTGAAGCAATATTAACTGAATTAAAAGGAACAATAGACAATTCTACAAAATTATTAGGAGACTTTAGCACACCACTTTCAAAGAGGGATAGGTCAACTAGAAAAAATCTCAACAAAGATACAGAAGAACTAAACAATACAATCAAGCAACTCAACCTCATAGACATATACAGAGCATTTCACCCAACAAAAGCACAATTCACGTTCTTCTCCAGTGCACACAAATCCTTTTCCAGAGTAGATCATATGTTAGGACTTAAAACAAGCCTCAATGAATTCAAAAGCATCGGAATACTACAAAGCATCTTCTTGAATCACAATGCTATAAAATTAGAAATTAATAATAGGAAGAGCAAGGAAAAAGTATCAACCATATGGAAGCTGAACAACACACTGCTCAAAAACTACTGAGTAACAGAACAAATAAAAACTGAAATAATAATAATAAAAAAATCCTAGAAATAAATGAGAGTGAAGATACAAAATACCAAAACCTATGGGACACAGCAAAAGCAGTACTCAGAGGACAGTTTATAGCAATAAATGCATACATCAAAAAAGAGGAAAGAAACAAAATCAACACTCTAACTCATCAACTCCAACAACAAGAAATAGAACAACAAAAGTATCCTACGCTATCTAGAAGCAAGGAAATAATAAAGATCAGAGCAGAGATAAATTAAACAGAAAACAAAACATAGAGAGAATCAAGAAAACCAAAAGCTGGTTTTTCAAAAAGATTAATAAAGTTGATAAACCATTGGAAGATCTAACAAAAGAAAAGAAAGAGAAGATCCACATCACAAGAATTGTAAATGAAAATGGTGTCATCACAACAGAACAAACTGAAATAAAAAATATACTCTAACAGATTTGAGAACCTAGAAGAGATGGACAAGTTTCTAGAATCACAAGACCTACCTAAACTATCCCACTCAGAGATAGAAAACTTGAACAGACCTATAACAAAAGAAGAAATTGAACAGGTAATAATAATAATAATAATAAAAACTTCCCATAAAGAAAAACCCTGGCCATGATGGCTTTGCTGGAGAATTCTATCAAATATTCAGAGAAGAATTGACACCTATGCTACTCAATCTATTCCAGAACATCAAAAAAAGATGGAATACTTCCAAACTCCCAAACTTTATGAAGTGAGCATAACACTAATACCAAAACCAGGGAAAGACACTACTAGAAAGGAAAGCTACAGACCAATATCCCTCATGAACATAGATGCAAAAATCTTTAACAAAATCCTAGCCAACAAATTCTAACAACATATAAAAAAAAAAAAAATGAATACACCCAGACCAAGTGGGATTATACCAGGTTTACAAGTGTGGAAATCAATAATTGTAATTCACCACGTAAATAAAAGAAAAGTAAAGAACATATGATTATATTAATCAATGCAGAAAAGGCATTTGATAAAATCCAACATCCATTCCTCTTCAGAACTCTCAGCAAAATAGAGATAGAATGGAAATTCCTCAACATAATAAAGGGTACACACTTGACTGCTAACCAGAAGGCTGACGGTGCAAACCCACCAGCCACTCCGTGGAAGGAAGGTTGGGCAATCTACTTCTGTAGTGATACCGCCTCAGAAACCTAAGGAGGGGTCACTATGAGTTGAGGCCAACTCGACGTCACATAACAACAAAAACAACAAATGCAAAGCCAACGGCCAACATCATTATTAATAGAGAAAGACTCAAGGCATTCCCTTACCAACAGGAACCAGACAGGGAAGCCCTCTATCACCATTTCTGTTAACATTGTATTGGAAGTCCTGGATAAGACAATAAGGCAAGAAAGAGAAATAAAAGGCATACAAATTGGCAAAGAGGAACTAAAACTATCTCTATTTGCAGATGATATGATCCTGTACATAGAAAACCCAAAGGGTTCAATAAAAAAGAAACAACTACTGGAACTAATAGAGAGGTTCAGCAAAGTTAGAGGATACAAGATCAACATACAAAAACCAGTTGGCTTCCTCTATACCAACAAAGAGTCCTCTGATAAAGAAATAAGGGAAACAATACCATCTAATATAGCTACTAAAAATATAAAATATCTAGGAATAAACCTCACCAGAGATACAAAAGACCTATACAAAGAAAACTATAAAACACTGCTACAAGAGACAAGGGCACTACATAAATGGAAGAACCTACCTTGTTCATGGATAGGTAGAATGAATATTGTGAAAATGTCAATACTACCTAAAGTGATCTATACATTTAATGCAATCCTGATGCAGATTTCAACAAATTTTTTTTTCTCTCTCTTTTTTTTTTTTTTTTTAAATTAGGATTTGGGTGAAGATTTACAGAGTAAATTCACTTTTCATACAACAGTTCACATATACTTTGTCTCATGTCATTGACCAA
>NW_006921838.1:669835-676299 GCF_000298275.1 Orycteropus afer afer
CTTCTGTGTCTGTGTTAATTGGTTTCCCTTTTCTTTGTTGAAGAGGGTCTGTGCAATCCTTCTGCCTAGTCCGCCATCTTGCCGGAACCTTAACAAATTTTTTTTTTTAAGAACATGTGAAAACTAATTACTAATTTCATATGGAAAGGAAAGAGACCTCGGGTAAGCAGAGCACATCTCAAGAAGAGAAACAAAGTGGGAGGTCTCACACTTCCAGAGCTGAAGAATTACTATACAGCCACAGTAGTCAGAACAGCATGGTATTGGTACAATGATAGACAGATAGACCAATGGAACAGAATCAAAAGTCCAGATATAGACCCATCCATCTATGGACAACTGAGCTTTGACAAAGGTCCAAAACCCATTAATTGGGGAAGAGACAGCCTCTTTAACAAATGGTGCTGGCAAAACTGGGTATCCACCTGTAGAAAAATGAAACAAGACCCATACCTCACCCCACACATAAAAACAAACTCAAGCTTGATCAAAGAATTAAATGTAAAATGCAAAACTATAAAATTCATCAAAGATAAAATAGGGGAACTCTCAGAGCCCTAATTTATGGCATAGACAATCAAGCATAACCCAGAATGTGGAGGAGATAGAGGAGAAGCTAGATGACTGGGAGCTTTTAAAAATGAAATTCTTATGCCCATCAAAAGACTTCGTCAAAAAGGTAAAAAGAGAACCTACAGGTTGGCAGAGAATATTTGACTCTGACATAGCTGATAAAGGACTTATTTCCAAAATCTGTAGAAAACTTCAACACCTCAATACCAAAAAGACAAATAACCCAATTCACAAATGGGGAAAAGACTTAAATAGGCACTTCACCAAAGAAAATATACAGGCAGCCAACAAACACATGAGAAATTGCTCACGATCATTAATCATTAGAGAGATGCACATCAAAACAACAATGAGATATCATCTCACTCCAGCAATAATAGCAAAGTTCAACAGGTCAGAAAATAAGAAATGTGGGCGAGGTTGTGGAGAGATCAAAACTCTTGTGTACTGCTGGTGGGATTGTAAAATGGTACAACCATTATGGCAAATGGTGTGGCGTTTCCTTAAAAAAGTGAAAATAGAAGTACCATTTGACCCAGCAATTCCATTACTAGGAATATATCCTAAAGAGGTGAGAGATAGGCGGATAAAGAGACATATGTACACCTATGTTCATCGCGGCACAATTCACTTTAGTAAAGAGATGGAAGCAATCTAAATGCCCATCAACAGATGAGTGGATAACCAAATTATGGTACATGCACATAATGGAATACTATGCTACATTAAGGAACAATGATGGATACACAAATCATCTCACAACCTTCATGAACATGGAGGACATTATGCTGAGTGAAATAAGTCAATTGCAGAAAGACAAGTACTGTATGAGCCTATTACAATAAAAAGACAAAGAAGGGTTTGCTTAGGAAAGGAACTCACTTAGTAGGTTACTGAGATTGGGAGGGAAGGGGAGGGATTAATTTTGGGCTAGTTGGGGTCTACATGCTGACATGGATAGGGGGAGGGATATACAGGAAGGATCTGTGACCACCATGATAACATTAGGAAATTGGAGGACATCAAATTTTGCACATAAGATATAGATGACAGATGCTAACTAATACCAAACAATGGGTCCATAATGCTACATTGTCATTAACACCAAACAGATAAACACATAAACGCCTGAGATGATCAGATGGAAGTTAGTGAACAGAAGTATACTCTAGACCAAGGATAGATTCAGCTGAGGCTAATCTTGCACAGACATCAGTGATACAAAATACTTGCAGTCCTCACAGAAACAATAAAAGACAGACATAGAGTAATCCCTCACAGACAACCAGACACTATAGGAGAGAGATCCAATAGATCTACCATTTCAGGACCATAGTACTGGGGCACACCAGACTCAGTTGGACAATAAAATACATAAAAAATCCTTGCTCCACATCCTACATTGATGAGTAGTGACTGTGGTCTTAAAAGCTTTCAAGTGGCTATCTAAGATGGAGCTAACTGTCTCCTAGTGTCAGAAGTGAAGAAGAATGTAATAAATAAATAATAAATGGCATTTGGAAGCAATCAGTCATAGTACATGACGGCCCTTGAGACCAGAAGAACTAGATGGTGCCCGGTTACAAATGCCAACCACTCAGGAAAGAATCAAATCTAGAGATCCTGGATAGAGTGGGAGGGAAAAAGTGAACAAAATCCAAAAGATCAATAATGACCAGAATTACTGGTCAGAGGCAATCTGGCAAAACCCCCAATACTATGGCCCTAGAACACATTCTGTGCCTGGAATAAAATGGAACCCCAGGGGCTGGCTCTCATTCCAATAGTTAAAAAGATGTATACACAGATCACTCCATCCAGGATGACGCACCCACATACTCTATGGTAATACATCCCTTAGAGCAATAAACCATGGGACACCAGAGAACTAACGTCCAAATTGAGGAAATGCAGGACAAACAGGAGTGCATACTATGAGAGGCACAGGGGGAGGGTTACACGATAGGGAAGGGAGGCGACTGGGTTAGGGTTGGACATGGTAAATGGGTAATGAAACAAAATGTACACATCACGCTGAATATAAAACAAGCTCTTAAATAAATAAATAAGAATAAGATGTTGAAAGACCTTGAGAACTATCCATGCAGCCAAGATCTGAGGAGAAAATTGAGAGAAGTTAACATGGCATTTAGCTTCTCTTTTCCTCCTGATGTATCTGGTGATTTAAATGGTGAATGTGAATGGAGTAGAGTTTCTAGTGGTTTCACCAGGCTTCAGTGATAAACATTGAATATCACAATCACGAAGGTGGAGAGGCCTAAAACAACCCAGACATTCATTTGGAACACTTGAAGGGCTAAAGTGGATTCTCTCTGAAGGAAAATAGAATTATCCAGTGGCTTTAATACTTTCCATAGTGTTTCATTAAAAATGTCCAGTACTTAGTCAGAATTATTCTTGTAGTTTGGAGTTATCAGAAGGACACACTAAAATAACTATGGCTAGAATATTCAAGAAAATAAAGAATAAGATGGAAGCTTACAAGTTGCAGAGTGTACCTCCTTAAAAAGCCAGAAATAGAAATACCATATCATCCACAATCACACTAGTAGATATATATCCTAGAAAACTAAAAGCTGCAATAGGAGCAAATGTATGCACACCCATGTTCATTATTCACAATAGGAAAAAGATGGAAACAAATTAAGTCCTCTTTATCTGATAAACATAAACGAAGTATGGTACATATACATAATAGAATGTTACACAACATTAAAAAATAATGAACGATCTTTGAAACACTCATAACATCTACAAACCTGGAGGACATTTTTCTGCATGAAATAAGTCAGTCACAAAAGGACAAATACTGTATGAGACCACTATTATAAAAGTCTAGAAAAGGTTTACACACAGAAAGAAATATCCTTTGATGCTTACAAGGGATGGCAAGGGAAAGAAGATTAAATCACGAACTAGAGAGTAGACATGCATTAACTTGGGTAAAGGGAAAGGCAATTGACAATAAGGAGAGGAGCAACACAGCATGATCAATGGCTATAGAAATCACTGGGTGGTGCACAAAAGTAAAAGATAACAAAAGAAACACTATTACAAACACTACCCTGAAATAATAATAATACCAAAAAACATCTATGAGTAGATATGGGTAGACATGACAGCTGAACAGATGAGGGAAGGCAGGTATTTCTACATATGTATTTGTACATGCTGCAAATATATCAAGGACATTGTAGAGCATAGAGGGGTATAATTAGGAAAACTTCTTAACCATAAACAAACACTTTAAAAAAATGAGTTTCTGGGCTTTGGGACTTGGCACTAAAGTTTCATGGGCCATCTAGCTCAGCGGTCATGACATAGTCCACAAAGACAATGTTCTGTATCCTACTCTCTTGAGTAGTGATTGGGGTCTTAAAAGGTTGTGAGTGGCTATCTCAGATGCAACCATTGTTCTCTCTTCTTCCAGAGCCAAGAAAGAGTGAAAAAATCAAAGATTCAAAGAAACAATTTGTCCAAAGTACTAATGGGCTAAGTGAATCACAGCCTCTACCACACTGATATCAAAAGGATTAGATGGTGCCTGGCTACCATTAGCAATCACTCTGATCAAGATCACAATAAAAGATCCTGGAGAAACAGAGAGAGAGAGAGGGAGAGAAAGAGAGAGATAGAAAAAGAGAGATAGAGAGAGAGAATGTATAGCAAAATTCAAAAAAATTAAAAATGACCAGGTTACAGGTCTGAAAGAGACTGGTGGAGCCCCCAAGACTGTGGCTGTAAGACAGCTCCTTCAACCCTGGAACTGAAACAGTATCCTGGATCAACTTTCAGCCAAAAAATAGTCAGGCTCATAAGATGAAAAATATCACTCAGAATTTATGCCCTCCTTAGAAAAGTCAGTAATAGGAGATAAAAATGTCAGCATTAAGCTCAGAAGGCAGGAAGGGGAGGAAAGAAAGATGATGATGGAAGATGATGGAAATTATGAACCCAGGGAGGAAGTGCCAAAGAACTGTTATGTTAAGGAATTTGCAACCAATGTTACAAAACAAAATGTTTTTAAATTGTTGAATGGAAAACTACCTTGCTGTGTAAACTTTCACCCATGCTATAACAAGAAGGAAAAAAGAAAAACCTAGCAAATATTTGAAGAGATAATAATAACACTTGGCTTCTATTTTCACTGATCATCCCAAAAGTATTTGCTCACTTTCCATTTTTTAACTGACTGTCCAATATAGATCAATAATTAAAGAAAGAATACAAATGCTCTCAGAAGGGTGCTTGAAAGATGTTTCATCCTTAGAAACAGAACTTTTACTCATTAGATATTTTTTGATATATTTTAAATTTTTTTAAAACAGTTAAAATAGGAACTATAAAATAAAATGAACGAGTCACTCTATCGAATAATGATATAAAATTATAAAGGCAAACAGGCAAAATGGCATTTAATTATTATGCAAATGGATATTAGGCAAATATTAAAATGTGGGAGTATTTCAGCCATTTATGGTTATCAGGACTGTAGATATACACAGATATTTAACATTTTAAAATCTAATTCTCATTTAAACTTTTTCTAGTATTCCAATTATGTTTTCAAGTCATTTCATGTATTAATTATAATCATCATAACTAATAATTCTATTCTTCTGCACATCCTATGGTCAGAAGAAGTAGAAAAATTTAGTTCTAATTTTGCTTTGCTTTTCTAAATTTAAACAAACAAGCAAACAAATGTGAATAATATTCAGAATCAATAAAGAATTTAAGATTTATAAAATGCCTACTTTTCTGAGATTTCCCTTCAAGGAGTACATTCCTTGATTAAGCAAGTATTTTTGAGAGTCAGATACATGCAAGACACTTTTGAGTACCATAAATACAGTAATAGATAAGTGAATACCCTGGTCTCATGGGGTTTCTGTTATAGAAAGGTAGAATAGTTATTAAAATTAAGTAAATGGACAAGATTATTTCAGAGAATGATGCATGAGGATTATCACAAGGGTTATGTGAGAGAATGTGAGTAGGGTTGGGGACTACCTTAAACAGAATGTTCAGAAATGGTGACCTATGAACAGAGACCAGATTGACAAGAAGGAGCCAATCATTTGAGCATCTGATGATTGGTGCAAGGCTCAAAAAAGTTTTTCATGCTTAGTAATGAAAAGAAAGTCAGTGTGGCTAGAACAGACAGCAGTGTAGGGAATGTATTATAGGAAGAAAGAAAGAAGGTAGCAGTAAAATTACTTGGACTACTTGAGTAGTCCAGGTGACAAATGATGGCACATGGGATAGGTTGTAACTCTAGTGATGGAGAAGAGTAGTTGGCACTCAGAGAAGATCCATTTGTTGACAATTACATTGAAACTCTGAAAATGCTTGCTATCAATGTTACATGTTTAGATTCTAGTGTATTCTTTCAATTAGTTTTGATTCTTAATTAATATAAATTATTTGCTTTATACTTAATCACTACCAGCATTTACTAAGTTAGAAAGAAATCATATTCTGAATTTAACAATCAGTACACCTGAGATTATTGATACTTTAACTTTTTAGGCATGCTAATGGAAGATGAGAAATCCAATTTAAAAATATATTATAACTTCCTTTCATATACATTAAATATGATGATGTTGGCAGCTCTTTGAATGTTGGAAGCCAATATGCTGAATAAGTTATTTTGACAAACTGAATGATATTTGAATATGGGCAAGAAAGTTATTTGTGATTTTTTTAGTGTTTAAAGAAAGATGTCTAAATATATCTTTAAAAATACAATTATGAGATTTTAAACAAGAGATATCTTTAGTGGGAAGGAACTCTGGTAGCGTAGTGCCTAAGGCACTTGACTGCTAACCAGAAGGCTGGTGGTTCAAACCCACCAGCCACTCCTC
>NW_006921838.1:676399-697586 GCF_000298275.1 Orycteropus afer afer
GGAGGATTTGCTATCAGTTGGGTCTGACTCTATGGCACATAACAACAACACCTTTAGTGGGAAAAAGAAAAAAATATGTATCTGTGCTACTCTACATAAATCTACTTTATATAAATGAAATTCTGACTTTTAAAAGTATAATACCAGAATATAGAATTTCATATTATATCTAAAAAATAAAGGTCCATGCATGCAAAATGTGTACACACACACACACACACACACACACATAATGCATTTAGAAATCTAAAACTGGCTGAAAGTCTGGACACTAACTCCTTTTTTCCTCAGCAGAACTTTCTTCAAGCATCCTAATTTTCTACTTTAGCTTAAGCCCTATAATGCCTACAATGAATAATCATACACAGAATAATAGAATACCAAAACACTATATCTTACTAAAGATGATTCAAAAATGTTTGCAGTAGTGTATTGGCAGAGAACTTCCAGAAATGCAAGCTGGATTCAGAAGAGGATGTGGAATGAAGGATATCACTTCTGATGTCAGATGGATCTTGGCTCAAAGCAAAGAAATCAGGAAGGGGTTGCATCAGGGTTGTATCTTTTCACCATATGTATTCAGTCTCTAAAATGAGTGAATAATCCGAGAAGATGGATTACATGAAAAAGAAAGTGGCATCAGGATTAGAGGAAGACTCATTAGCAACCTGTGACAGGCAGATGACACAGCTTTGCATGCTGAAAGTAAGGATGACCTGAAGCACTTACTGATGAAGATTGAAGACTATAATCTGCAGTATGGATTACACTTCATTATAAAGAAAACAAAAATCCTCACAACTGGACCTATAAGCAGCATCACGATAAATGGAGAAAAGATTGAAGTTGTCAAAGACTTCATATTAATTGGTTTTACAATCAACACCAATGGAAACAGCAGTCAAGATGTCAGACAATGTATTGGATTGGGCAAATCTGCTGCAAATTACCTTTTTTAAGTGCTGAAGAGCAAAGATGTCTCCTTGAAAACTAAGGTGCTCCTAACCCAAGCCATGGTATTTTCAGTCACTTCTTATGCGTGTGAGAGCTGGACAATGAATAAGGAAGACTGAAGAAGAGTTGATGCTTTTGAGCTGTGGTGTTAGCAAAGAGTACTGAGAGTACCACGGAATGCTAAAAGAACTAAAAAATCTTTCCTGGAAGAAGTGCAGCCAGATTTCGTCTTACTTACTTTAGTCATGTTGTCAGAAGTAACCATTCCCTGAAGAAGGATATCGTGCTTGGTAAAATGGAGGGTCAATGAAAAAGGGGAAGGCCCACAATGAGATGGATTGGTACAGTGGCTGCAATGATGGGCTGAGGTATACCAGGGATAGTGTGGCTGGCACAACACCCGGCACTGTTTTATTCTGTTCTGCATAGGGTGCTATGAGTTCAAGGCAACTTGATGAGACCTAACAACAACAACAACAACAAATCACTTTAACTTTCCTTGCTTAAAAGAAAAAATGTTTAATGCAATATTTTATTTATCATAAGGATACTAGACCAAAATAATTTCTTACATCTATATTGTTGCCTGTATAAACTGTTACTTTCCATTTCCACCATCATCAATATTCTCCAGTAATTTAAATTTCATATTGAGAGTTCAATAAATATGAACCCAATCCATGTTTCTTAACTCATTTCAAATTACTTTTGTTTCTTATCCAGTCTATTCAAACAACTTCAGGGGAAAAAAAGAAGGGTGGAAATACCACTCTTTGAAATTATATACACATGGGTGATAGTCTTAGCCTTAGAGCAGTATAACCTGTTCCTCTAGAATCCTCTAAGTAGTAATTCTTCCAAGAAAAACTTAAGTTCCATCTTCACTATGAAGGCTTTGTTGACTATTCAGTCAGTAATGTCTCTTCCTTCTCACACTATTTTTTCTATACTGATGTGAGACTTTATTTATATATTTACTTTCTATTAATGTGGGTGTTCTGGTGGCTTAGTGCTTAAGGCATTTGACTGCTAACCAGAAGGCTGGTGATTCAAACCCACCAGCCACTCCTCAGAAGGAAGTTTGGTCAATTTACTTCCATAGAGACACCACCTTGGAAACCCAAGGAGGGGTCTCTATGAGTCAAATCGACTCCACAGCAGTGATTTTTTAAAAAAATATTCATATGAGTATTCATGAATAACTCTCTCTATATATACATATGATAAATAAATAACTCTATATGTAAATATAGATATAGATATAGATATAAATATCTATCTATATATCTATATATTTAAATATATACATAAATATATATATATATTTGGCTCCCTCTTCTAGACTGTTGTTATTGTTATGTGCCTTCAAGTTGATCCAACTCATAACAACCATATAGAAAAGAGTAAAACTGCCCCTATAGGATTTTCCACAATGTAATCCTTACAGTAGCAGTTTACCAGCTCTTTTCTCCTTCGGAGCTACTGGTAGGTTGGAGATACTGACCTCTCATTTAGCTGTTCTGTATTTAATCATTGCACCATCAGAGCTCCTTCTCTAGATTGGGGGCATCATTAAAATAAGGAATTGATATACATTGCTCTTTTCCACAGTTATCATCACAATAAATATCAATGTTATATTGAAACTATAATTAAGATCTTTGCATTTTCTACACTTGTGTATGGAAACCCATAACTTCATGTAATCAGTGGAGACTTAATCATTCAACAATGTTAAGTAGAGACTTATGTATTAGAAATAACATATTAGGCATGCCTAGGCAATATGAGCTCACAGATGTTATACATTTCCTGTGTAGTACTCAGTACACCCAGAGGTATGTTCATGCCACCCAGTGCTTCCCCTCTCCCAAATTTGAATGCATTCAGTTGGGACATACGTTCTCCATTCAATCTGAGTATCTAATAATACCCATTCATTGGCTTATACCAATTTCTCTTCATTCATTGGTTGCTAACCACTGTGGTACCAGAGTTGATGACTCCATTGTATATCCATGCATTAGAATACAGAATAGAGAAAAGTTTCTCACTCAACTGAACTTGGAGATTGGAAGAAGTTTTGGACTTTGTTTTAGAAAAAATTATTCTCAAAAAGATGAAGTAGCTTGCCCAAAGTTACACAGTTGAATCAGAAGCAGGATTGACCAGGTTCTATGTACTCCTTGCTCTTAATTTATACACTTACTACACCATTCATCACACTAGGTATTTTCTCATGGGCCTTGTCTCACCATTAGAACAGAGACACTTATGCAACTTTCTATTAGCTCAATGTGCTATCATTTGCATTTAGGAACATATGTGGAATTATTTTTCCACTATATCAGGTACAAATTTACTAGTTAGTACATGTTGTTGTTGTTGTTCTTTGCTGTCGAGTCGGCCCCGACTCATAGCGACCCCTCCTTGGGTTTCCGAGGCAGTATCACTATGAAAGTAGGATTGCCCAACCTTCCTTCCGAGGAGTGGCTGGTGGGAGTTAGTACATAGTTCCCCCTATTCTCTCAGCTATCCCATTCCCTCGCTTTTTGCTCCCATTTTTGAATCTTGTTTCAATTTGTATTATGTTTCTGTTGATTTTGAGATGGGAAAGAAATGTTAGTTTATTTGGGGTCGTTCATCATTTTGCACATCAACTGGAAAAGGCCAAATACAAAAGTGCTTGCCAAAACAGTTTATGTATTCTTGTCAATTTCTGCCTGCTGAAAACATACTTCTTTCACAGCAGCCAGCAATAAAGAGATTTGGAGCCAAAAAGCACTGAGTCTGTCTTCCTTTCCAACTTGTATCATGTTGTGCAGTTGGAACCAAGAGCTAAGATATCTTATTCATATCTGGTTAGCAAAAGAATCTTAACAATTTTATGATGTCTTTCTGTGGAGGTGATTGGTGGAGTGGAAAGCAAGACTATTAAAAATAGTTTGACAAAGAAATTTTGAAACACTTCATCAAGTTCTCTGAAGTTGTATAGTTTCAGAAGGGAGTGATTCACTTAGCAAGTAACCTCTCAAAGATAGATTCTGGAAAAGCTGTTTAGCAATATTAAAACAAGTAGTCAGTATTTGTACATGATTCCCAAACTAGACCATAGCCCCAGTGTCCCAATGATTCAACCCTTATGACCATATTAATATGTAACAATAAGCACAGATCCATAACAAGTGTGGTTTAAGTGCCATTTTGTGCCTGTGAGAATGAGAGAGAGAAGTTTAATCATGAAAAAACTATTTCATATGCATCCAGATTTTAACAATTATAAACCATCTTCTAGGACCAATTCCAATAAATGTACCAAGTTCAAAACACACAGCAGGGCCACTGTGTTTGCCAGCACACTGTGTATTGCCTGCATGTAAAATGGTGCCCATTGAAGATTGGTTATCTGGAAACTCTAGGGGGCAGTTCCAGGAGCAGTGGCGGTACAATGGTACAGTGCTTGGCTGTTAAAGGAGAGGTCAAAGATTTGAACCCACCAGCTGCTCGGTGGGGGAAAAATGTAGCAATCTGCTTCCAAAGATTGAGAAAAGATTTATGGTATTCAAGTTCCTTAAAGATTTGAAAAAAGAAAAAAAAATTATCTTGGAAACTCTACTCTGTTGTGTAGGGTTGCTATGAATCAGAAACAACTTGAGGGCACACGATAATAAAAATACACAAAGGTGGAGTCTCTGGCTAGTGCAAACAGGTAAGAACTTCACTACTAGCTGAACGTTTGGTAGTTTGAATTCATCCAAGAGCACCTCATCTAGGATGATAAGTCTGCCACCCTGCTTCCAAAAGGTAGCAGGTTTGGAAACCTTACAGAGCAGTTCTACTCTTCTCACAGCACGTGTGGTTGCCAGGGGACAGAAACAACCACAACACCTGTTTTTTGTTTGTTTGTTTTATTTTTTAATGCATAGAAGACCAAATCCATTATTGTTCATTGAAACATTTTGGCTTTTAATGAAAAGTGCAGGTAGAATATAGTATATGTAGGTGAAAAACAAGTTAGACTAAAACCAACCAAAACCGAACTCACTGCCATTGAGTCAATTCTGACTCATAGCGACCCCCTTTGGGTTTCTGAGGTGGTAAATGTTTACAGAAGTAGATTGCCCCATCTCCATTCCATGGAGTGGCTGGTGGGTTTGAACCACCAACCTTTTGGTTAGCAGTCAAATGCCTTTAGCACTATGCCACTACAGCTCCTTTTTAAGTTAGAATAGTCCTCTGGTGGTGTAGTGCCTAAGGCACTTGATTGCTAACCAAAAGATTGGCAGTTCAAACCCACCAGCCACTCCTCAGAAGGAAGATTGGGCAATCTACTTCTGTAAAGATTTACCACCTCAGAAACCCAAGGAAGGATCACTATGAGTCGGAGACAACTGGGTGGCACATAACAACAGAAAAAACAGTGTTTCTCAATGTCTAATCCTAGACCACCACCAACAGTTGTGAGAAGGGCAAATTATATGACTCAATTCTAAACATACTGAGTTAGAAATTCTGGAGTATTTTCTAGCCATTAGTCTTCTGAAAAATGAAACATCCTTATTTGTAGTATTTGCTTATTGTCAAGTTATAAATGCATCTGTTGTGGCCAATTTCAGGATAGAAAATGTAAGAGCATTGAATGTGGAGTTGGGAGGAGATGAACCTCATTGCCTTCGTGTGATCCTGATGCATGCCAAAGATGGAAAATCATTAAGTTGGACACTAAAAGAGTGGACCAGAGTATAGTCTTAGAAGTCAGATAACTTTGGATTTGAATAATACCTATTCCATTTACTGTATTACTAATTCTGTTTTAGGCAAATTATATAATTTCTATATTCCTAATTTCATGTTGGAAACAGAATCAACAAAGTATCTACCTATGGAGTAAGACACAAAGGGATGAGAATGAGTAAAAGGAAGCTGATCTTAGGCAGTAGTTAGGTTCCTAAGTCAATATTTAAGGCACATTTTTCTATAGATCAAAATTACCCAAACATATTCTTTAAGAATGACAATCTAATAAATTCTCCTTTTCCCCCATTATAGGAAAATATTTCTGTTTCCTCCTAAGGCATTTGACTGCTAACCAGAAGGCTTGTGATTCAAACCCACCAGCCACTCCATGGAAGGAAGGTTGGGCAATCTACTTCCATAGTGATACTGCCTTGGAAACCCAAGGAGGGGTTGCTATGAGTCAGGGTCAACTCGATGGCACACAACAACAACAACAACAATAAAGCACTGGAGGTAAACTTTAGCATCCATTTAAATGGTATATATATATATATATAGAATTGCTTATTTTGAACACTGTACTAACAAAGAGTGCAGCATGATGTTCATTCTATGGGAAGGCCACTAACTGTGATCAGAGAGAATGCAGCAGATTTATACCCAACACTACTGTCATATTTCTTGGTATATTGGAATTTAAACTACTATTTGTAACTGTCATAATTGTGACCATTGTTAGTATTAGGCTGTGTTACTGTTATTTTCTTTTTCATCTCTTCTCTCTTTTAGGAAGTACAGAACACAAATACTGAAATTCACTTAATTTAAGTCCTGATATGTTAAAAACCATTTATTTTCCACTCAAATAACACTCCTCCACTAATCTGTTACTTTATCATACTGTGATGGCTTGCATGTTGCTGTGAGGCTAGAGGCTGTGCCACTGGTATTTCAAATACCAGTAGGGTCACACATGGTGGACAGTTTTCAAGGGAGATTGTAGACAATGAGACTGGGAAAAAGAACTGGGTGGTCTACTTCTGAAAAAAAATAAGTTACAGAAAGCCTTATGAATAACAGTGAAACATTGTCTGATTTGGTGCCAGAAAATGACCCTGTCATGTCGGAAGGCACTCAAAATATACCTGGGGAAGAGCTGCCTCCTCAAAGTAGCAAAACAAACAAACAAACAAACAAATTCACTGCTGTCCAGTCAATTTTGACTCATAGCAATCCCTCCTTGGGTTTCCGAGGTTTTATCACTACGGAAGTAGATTGCCCAGTCTTCCTTTTGAGGGATGGCTGGTGAGTATGAACTGTCAGCCTTCTGGTTAGTAGTCAAATGCCTTAGGCACCATAGCTCCATAGCTCCTCCTCAAAGTAGAGTGGACCTTAATTACACGGATGGAGTAAAGCTTTTAGGATATTCATTTACTGGTGAGGCAGGACTCAAAATGATAAGAAAGAGCTTCAAATATTCATTAATAATTAGAGTGTGAAACATACAAACTATGAATCCAGGAAAACTGGAAGTTGTCAAAAATTAAATGGAATGGAAAAGATTTATACCCTAGGCATTAGTGAACTGAAATGGACTGGTATTGACAATTTTGAATCAGACAATCATATGATCTACAATGTTGGGAATGACAAATTGAAGAGTGATGACATCAAATTCATCATCAAAAAAAACATTTCAAGATCTATCCTCGAGCACAGTGTTGTCAGTGGCAGGAGAATATCCATAGGTCTACAAGGAAGATAATTTAATACTATTATCATTTGACCCTTCTTTTGATTTCTGAGGTGGGATCTCTACAGAAGTAGATTGCCCAGTCTTCCTTCTGAGGAGTGGCTGGTGGGTTTGAATGCCAGCCTTCTGGTTAGCAGTCAAATGCCTTAGGCACTATGCCACCAGAACTCCCTCAAATTTATACAGCAATCTCTAAAGCCAAGATGAAGAAATTGAAAAATTTTGCCAACTTCTACAGTCTGAAATTGACCAAACATGCAATCAAGATGTATTGATAATTACTAGTGATTGGAATGCAAAAGTTGGAACAAAGAAGAATCATTGGTAGTTGGAAAATATTGCGTTAGTGATAGAAATGACTCTGGAGATTGAACGTCAGAATTTTTCAAGACCAATGGCTTATTCATTGCAACTATCTTTTTTCAATAAAATAAATGGTGAGTATACACATGGACCTTGCCAGATGGAAACACACAGGAATCAAATTTACTACATCTGTGAAAAGATGTGATGGAGGAGCTCAATATAATCAGTCAGACAAAGGCCAGGAGCTGACTGTGAAACAGACAATAAATTGCTCATATTCAAGTTCAAATTGAAGCTGAAGAAAATTAAAACAAGTCCATAAGAGTCAAAATATGATTTTGATTATACCCCACCTGAATTTAGAGACTATTTGAAGAATAGATTTGATTCTTTTAATACTGATAACCGAAGATCAGACAAATTATGGAATGACACAAAGAACATGATACACTAAAATAGAAAAAGGTCATTATCTTGGTTCTGTAGTGCTGCTATGACAGAAATACCACAAATGGATGGCTTCAACAAACAGGGACTTATTTGTTTACAGTTTAGGAGGCTAAATCCAAATTCAAAGTGTTGGTTCTAGTGGCTAAATGAAGACTCTCTCAAACTTGGGCTTCATCTTTGCCTCTTGTTCCAGGTCCACTGGAGCTGGAAGATTCTTCTGACTCATACAGCTATTGGCTGCTGAAGCTGATGAACCTGTGATGAACAGGTAAAATGGCACAATCCCAAGATTAGGAGGCAACAAGGCAGGCCACTGGTTCAAGTCCAGGAATAATCCCAAGTTTGGCAGGCAACACAGCAGCCCACTAGTTCAATTCCAGGAACTGGAGTTGAAGGCTTGGTTAACTATGACATCCAAATTGTACCAAAAGCTTGTTGATATATACTGGAAGAAGGCTGCACCCCAAAGCAACCAATTAGCTGTGCACAGAAGATTCCACCATGGAAGTGTTTACAATCTCATCATGAGAAATAACTACATCCAGATGCTAAGCCACTCAAAACCACAGCCAAGACAAGCTGACACACAACCACAAATAACCACAATGATTAAGAAAGCATCAAAAGAAGAAAAGACCAAAGTGGTTGTCAGAATAGACTCTGAAACTTGCCCTTGAAAGGAGAGTGGCTAAAGTGAACAGAAGAAATGGTGTGATAAAAGAGCTAAACAGAAGATTTCAAAGGGTAGCTTGAGAAGACAAAGTATTATAATGAAAAGTTCAATGACCTGGAGATAGAAAACCAAAAGGGAAGAACAAGTTTGGTGTTTCTCAAGCTGAAGAAAAAATGTGAAGCCTTGGGTTACAATATTGATGGATTCTGTGGGCAAAATATTGAACAATGCACGAAGCATCAAATAAAGGTAGAAGGATAACACAGAGTCATTGTACCAAAAAGAACTGGTCAACATTCAACTACCTAAGGAGGTAGCATATGATAAAGAATCAATGATATTGAAGGAAGAAGTCCAAGCTGCACTTAGGAAATTGGTGAAAATCAAGGTTCCAGGAAATGATAGAATACCCATTGAAAATTTCAACAAATGGATGCAGCGCTAGAGGAGCTTACTCATTGATCCAAAGAAAAGTGGAAGACAGCTACCTGGCCAATCAGCTGGAAGAGATCCGTATTTGTTCCTATTCCAAAGAAAAGTGACTGAAAAGAATGTGGAAATTATTGAAAAATATCATTAATATCACATTCAAATAAAATTTTACTGAAGATAATTCAAAAATGGTTACAGCAGTATATTGGCAGGGAACTTCCAGAAATTAAGCTGGATTCAGAAGAGGATGTGGAACAAGGGATATAGCTTGATATGTCAGATGGATCTTGATTGAAAGAAAAGAACATCCAAAATATGTTTACCTGTGTTTAATGAACTATGCAAGGGCTTTCAACTGTGTGGACCATACAAATTATGGATAACACTGAGAAGAACTGGAATTCCAGAACACTTAACTGTGCTCATGAGGAACCTCTACATAGACAAAGAGGCTGTCATTCAAACAGAACAAGAGGAAACAAGAGGATACTGCATGGCTTAAAGGACAAAGAATAAAGACTGACAAAGAGTTATTGCATTTGAATTGTGGTATTGGGAGACAGTACTGAAAATACCACAGACTGCTAGAGGAATGAACAAATCTGTCCTGGAAAAAGTGAATCCGGAATGGTACTTAGAAGCGAGAATGGCCAGACTTCGTCTCACCATCTTTGGTCGTGATGTCAGAATAGCTCAGTCCCTGGAGAAGAATGTCATGCTTGATAAAGTAGGGGGTTAGTGAAAAATAAGAAGACCCTCAATGAGATGGATTGAGACCATAGCTGCAATAATGGGCTCAAGTGTAGCAGAGACTGTGAGGATGGGGCAGGACCAGGCAGTGTTTTCCTCTATTTTACATAGGGTCACAGTGAGTTAGACCAACTCGATGGCCCCTGACAAGAACAACAACAAATAACACAAGGCAGACCTGCCTTTTCAAGCTTGTTAATATTTTAGTTCTTTTTGTTGTTGGATGCATTTCTGGTAAAATCTAGAATAAACAGTCTCAGAAGCTCTTCAGAGAGCACTCATGAAAAATTGTTGTACAAACAGTAGAAAAGAAAAGCATAGCACATTATCTGTTTTCTGTCCACTCCTTGAGTAAATTTAACACATATCTTAGAATTGTGTCTGTCCGTTTTAGCTTTACTATTTTTCTACCAAAAACTGAATGTAGTTTACTGTTCATATTTCACTAAAATATATCCCCTGTCTTATATATCACCCTGGAACTTCCAGCTGTATAATGTACCAAAATAAATAATTCCTTCTTTCCCTGACTTAGCTCCATTCAGATATGTGTACAAATTAACCTATTCCTCCTAAGGTTTTGCTGTAAATATGTATTCCCTTCAATCTTTCCTGATAAGACAGCCTTCTAATCAATTTTGGTACTCCCGTTTCAGAGCTAAATTCAATATATTCTATAATTTAACTCTTATGAGAGAGCTGACCAGATTGACTGTAATGCTTTTTAGTCTGAATTGGAAGGTTTAGGGGCACACTTAGGAAAGCACTCACTATAGTAAATGGAGATTAACCTGAAAGGCATTGATTTTATCTTGATATATATTCTGCAGCTTATTGGTGTTTGAACGCTTTCAGCTCCTGTGTACCTAAAAGCAATAATACATTTTTTTTTACCCTCTCAAGAATTAATGAAGCTTCCCATATCCATCATATTTGAGCAAAAATCAATAAACCTGAGGTTTTTAAGGCTGCTCTGATGCCTGTCAGAGATATTAGTTATTTGGATATTCCTTGCTTGATCACTGGAATTGATGGCTGATGATTCTCAGGAAACTGAGAGGCAGATACAACAAGAAAGCTTATGTAGTGATTAGTAGAGTTTTATAAAATGGTTTATATACATTTCATTTGATGTATAGAGATATTTAAAGGTTTTAGGTGAGGTCTAACATTCTAGTTCACCTAAAATAAATAAATAAATAGATAGATAGATAGATAGATAGATAAATAAAACTTTCAAGATAAAGACTTCCTAAATCTTTTTATTTTGACAAGACTTTCAAATTCTTTTATTGTTTCATTTTGCTTGTCTGTTTGTTATAGTAATGGATAATCTTTTCCTCTCATGTTTTGAATATCTTAAACCAGTTATCAGGAAACTTTTTTTTTTTAACTTTTTATTGTGATTTGGTTATTGTTAGGAGCTCTGGTAGCATAGTGCCTAAGGCACTTGACTGCTCACCAGAAGGCTGGCAGTTCAAACCCACCAGCCACTCCTCAGAAGGAAGGTTGGGCAATCCTACTTCCGTAGTGATACTGCCTCAGAAACCCAAGGAGGGGTCGCTATGAGTCGGGGCTGACTCGATGGCAAACAACAACAACAACAACAACATTGTGATTTGGGTGAAATTTTACAAAGCAGACTCATATTACATTCTAAAGTTTATACATATTTTGTTTTGTGACTTTGATTACAATCCTCACAGTATAACAGATCTTTTCTCATTTCCTCTCTGTGATTACCTTTTCCCTGTATCTCATTTCCCTATGTATTCCTGACTCCATAGCTTTCTCCCTGTGCAAAGGAGGCTCTTGTGACCTCCAGCAAGTAGCTGGTTGGCTAGCAGGCCTGCCCATTTTTTGATTGAGATGTAAGCCATGGGAGTGAGTCCAGTTCCAGGCCTAAAGGGTTACTAGAGGTCATATGTATTCTCAGGGGTTTCATCAGTCTCTATCCAACTAGTAATCCTGGTATTTTTCAAGTTTATAACTTTGTTCCACATTTTTCTCATCATGAGACTTTTGTAAGTCTAAGGTCTGTACTCATTAATGTGTGGTAGTGGCTAGTTAATCTTCTAACTAAATAGCATGGCCTGGTCAGGCCATCTGTTATGAAAAATTTCAATAGATTCCAATAGTGGTCATCATTGGGTAGAACATTTTTTACTGAAATGATCAGATACTTCAAATACAAATCAGTAATATTTTCTATCAACATTTCTATAAATTTGAGAATGTCTATTTTATAACTAGGGAGTGACAGGACCTTTGAGTGGTTATAACATAATCTTGGAGTCAGGCTGAACTAGATTTTAACCCTGATTTGACCTTTCCTGGTTGTGTCATCTTGAGTATTCTGTGTAAACTGTCTCAATTCCAACTTCTCCATTAGAAAATGCTGATATCACTTGCCCCATATACTCTTAAAAGTGATAAAATTATGGGAGAATAGAAGGGCTATGTATGCATAGGGAGACAGTGTGGGGGGCAGGAGTGCACGGGAGGGAGGGACACAGAGAAGAGGTGGCAATGAGGAGGAAGTGGGAAGGAGCTGTTGCATTTTCGGAAATTGCAGTCAATGTCATGATACAAAGTGTATGTGAGCTACTGTATGGAAAGAGAATTTCCTCTGTAAACTTTTACCCAAAGCACAATAAAAATAAAAAAAAAAAGATTATATGCTATAAAAAAAAAGAAAATTAGTAAAGAATATAGGACATCGCTTAGGTCTTGATAAATTAATATGAGCAGTTAATTTCATTCTTTCATGTTATGTTTTATTTTGTTATTTTTTTCATTAATTATAAATTGTCTTGAATTCCATTGCATTGATTTATTTTATGCAGAAGATGTGGGCAGTTCAATGAGAAAGGTAGGAAAGGGTGAATATAAACAATTTTAACTGTTCACCTCACTTTTGCCATTAAGGTGGCTCCTGGAGACCTTCACTGGAAATGCACGGCTCCTGGAAACCACAGTTTTATGCAAGTGGGATCTAAGTGCTTTCCACAGTATACAATGACTGACATACTCCTGTCCTTGACTGACTCTTCAGTCTCATTTACTACCACTTTTCCTCTCACTCAGTGATAAAAATTACATTTGTTTCTGTATTTCCTGAAACATTCCAGTTGTATTACCATCTCAGAGCTCTGCACTAATTATCCTTTCTGCCTCAAACACTCTTTCCCCAGATATTTTCATGGGTAATTACTTCAATCATTTCTTTTTTTGAATATCTTTTTCGGAATGGCCTTCTCAGGTGACATTCCACAATTCTCCATTCCCTGACTATACTCTCTTTGTAATTAAACATTTACCATTAAATATTTAGAAGTAAGCAAAAATTTTAACAAAAAATACTTTTTCTCTTTTGAACAGCAATCTATCTTTGTGCCAAGTTTATTGCCTAGATCTAGGTAGATGTTCAAAAGTATGTAATATTTATATATTAACAAAAAATTGCATATTATTGTAAATACACCACATCTTTCTCCGTGGAGAGGCTGTATGTATTAAACTGCTGACATTTGGGTTAGCAGCTGAACACTTAACCACCACGCCACCAGGGACCCTTTGAAGCAAATAAGGTATTTATTTATCTTCTGTTTGTGTATGTATGTGTGTATGTTGTTGTTGTTGTTATATGTCATCAAGTTGGATCTGACTCATAGCGACCCCTCCTTGTGTTTCTGAGGCAGTATCACCACGGAAGTAGATTGGCCCATCTTCCTTCCAAGGAATGGCTGGTGGGTTTGGACAACCAGCCTTCTGGTTATCAGTCAGGTGCCTTAGGCACTACACTACCAGAGCTCCTGTATATATGTATACACACATGCAATTATTTGACACTGGAACTATAGTCAATTTTGATTCACATTATTTTTTTAAATACAAATTTATTTGGTATTTAGGTATAATTTATATATTATAAAATGACTTTTTTTTTTTTTTTTGGCCTTCCTCATTATCAAAGTTAACATGTATCTCTCTCTAGTTAGTGCTTTACCCTCTCTCCCTTCCCACCCATGGTAATGATCAAAGAATATTTATTTTTGTCATAAACGCTGTTCTTGAATTTTCACAAGTGGTTTCATTCAACAATTGCCCTTTTGTGATGAACTTACTTCATTCAGCATACTGTCCTCTAGGTTCATCCATGTTATGAGATGTTTCACAAATTCATTATTGTTCTTTCATGTTATGTGTTATTCTGTTGTGTGTATGCACCATAGTTTGTTTAAACATCCATCTGTTGATGGGCATTTATGTTGGTTCCATTTTTTACTATTGTGATTAGGGCTGTGATATGAGCATGCATGTATGTGTACATGTCACAAATCTTATTTCTCTAGGATAAATACCTAGTCATGGGATTGCTGGATCATATGACATTTCTAACTTCCAGCTTTTTATTGAAGCACCATACAATTTTCCACTGTGGTTGCATCATTTTGTAGTCCTACCAGCAGCGTATAATGGTCTGGGCTCTCCACATCGTCACCAGCATATGTTTTCTTTCTTTCTTTTTTAAACATTATCATTAGGGCAAAATGGCCTTTTTTAGGAGCTCTTGTGGCATAGTGCCTCAGGCATTTGACTGCTAACCAGAAGGCCAGTGATTCAAACCCACCAGCCACTCCTCAGAAGGAAGACTGGGCAATCTACTTCCATAGAGATACCACCTAGGAAACCCAAGGAGGGGGCAATATGAGTTGGAACCAACTTGACGGCAGTGTGCTTGTTTTCTGTTTTTTTAAGTGAACATTTTAATGTGCTTAAAAAATATACTCACACCCATGTATTCATGACTTCAATTGGTAGAATATTTCCATTACTTCAAATAACTCCTTTGCACCTCTTTGCATATAATCTCAATTCCACTCCTGCTTTCATACAACTGCTGATCTATTATCCTTATGAATTACATGTTTATCTATGGAGATTCATATAAATGTAATCATACAATATGCATTCTTCTGGATTTAGTTTCTTTTTCAATCATCATAGTATTTTTGAAATATATCCCTGTTGTTGAAAGTATGTAATTAATTTCTTTTCATTGCTTAGTAGTATTCCATTCTAGCAACATTCTACTTTGGTTAATGTTTCAATGATGAAAAATATTTGTGCTGTTTCTGTTTGGGGTTATTATACATAAAAGGGATTAGTGTACAGATTTTGTGTGGATATATTTTATAGTGTGAATATTCTAGTAAGCAGATGCTAAAACAGAATTAAGAATTCAAAAAGTTTTATTGGGAGACTTGTGAAATATAAAGAGGATTCCAAAGTCATATAGGGAAAAGCCATCAGATTTTAATGCAGATCTGAAACTTGTAACACAGGAAAGACTGAAAAAGGCAGAATGAGATAGAGAGAGCTTCAGACTGAAATAGAGACCTGATAAAATCTTAGCCAGATCAATGGCTTATACTGAGCAAAGATTGCCTTTTAGAAGAACCATGCTGATAAAATGCACCAACACTGGATTAGGTATGCAAAGATAAGCTGGAAAGCCTACTTTAATTTTGTTTTGGACCTAATGCAAAAATCTTCCATGGTCTACTCCTCACTCAAAGATGGCATTTTTCCATGTCACCAAGTATATGGGTTGGAGCAAAATTCATAGATGTGGGATATATTTTTGTCTACAATTTATGTGTGCTTCATTGTGATAGGGGATGGCAGATTCAGGAGTTTTTACTTTTATTTATAGGTGATATCTTGTCACCTACAAGGTGATCTCATAGAATGTGGAAGTTATCAAACAATATCATTAATATCACGTGCAAGTAAAATATTACTGAAGATAACTCAAAAACGATTGCAGCAGCATATTGACAGAGAACTTCCAGAGGTGCAAGCTGGATTCAGAAGAGGTTGTGGAAAAAGGAATATCATTGTGGATGTCAGGTGGATCTTGGCTCAAAGCAAAGAATACCAGAAAGTGACTATGCAAAATCATTTGATTGTGTGAATTAAACAAATTGTGGATAACATTGAGAAGAATGGGAATTCCAGAACACTTAAGTGTACTCATGAGGAATCTGCACATAGACCAGGGTGCTGTTGCTCAAACAGAACAAGGGGACACTGCATAGGTTAAAATCAGGAAGGGAGTGCATCAGGGTTATATTCTTTCTCCACACTTATTCAATCTATATACTGAGCAATTAATCCAAGAATCTGACTATATGAAGAAGAATATGGCATCAAGATTGGAGGAAAAATCATTAACAACTTGCGTTATGCAGATGACACAACTTTGCTTGCTGAAAGTGAAGATGACTTGAAGCACTTACTGATGAAGATTGAAGACTATAGTCTGCAGTATGGATTACATCTTAATATAAAGAAAACAAAAATCCTCACAACTGGACCTATAAGCAGGATCATGATAAATGGAGAAAATATTGAAATTGTCAAAGACTTCACATTGCTTGGTTCCACAACTGACACCAATGGAAGCAGCAGTCAGGACATCAGACAATGTATAGCACTGGGCAAGTTGGCTGCAAAGGACCTCTTTCAAGTGCTGAGGAGCAAAGATGTCTCCTTAAGGACTAAGGTGTGCTTGACACAAGCCATGATATTTTCAATCGTGTAATATGCGTGTAAAAGCTGGACAATGAATAAGGAAGACAGAAGAAGAGTTGATGCTTTTGAGTTGTGGCGCTAGTGAAGAATGCTGAAAGTACCATGGACTGGTAAAAGAACTAAGAAATCCATCCTGGAGGAAGTGCAGTGGAATGCTCCTTAAAAGCAAGAATGGCCAGAATTCATCTTACCTACTTTGGTCTTGTTGTTAGAAGAGAGCATTCCCTGCAGAAGGATGTCATGCTTGGTAAGGTAGAGAGTCAATGAAAGGGGGGAGACCCTCAACGAGATGGATTGACACAGCGGCTGTGGCAATGGGCTCAAGTATACCAGGGATAGTGGAGCTGGCACAGGACCAGGTGTGTTTCGTTCTGGTGTGCATGGGGTCACTATGAGTTGGAAACGACTCGACAGCACTCAACAACAACAACAACAACAACAATTACAGTACCATCATTCATGAAAAGCCCCTTATGTTCTTTCCCAGTCAAAACTCACTGCATTCCCATTCTTGTTCTTGTTAGGTACTATCAAGTCAGCTCTGACTCACAGCAACCCTGTGCAAGGAAGAGGTTAACAATGTCCAGTCCTGTGCCTTCCTCACAATCCTTGCTATGGTTGAGCTCATCTTTGAAGCCACTGTGTCAATCCATCTTGCCAAGGGTCTTCCCCTTTTTAATTGACCATCTACTTTATCAAGCATGATATCCTTGTCCAGGGAATAGTCCCTTCTGACAATATGACTAAAGTAGGTGAGAAAAAACCTGACCATTTTAGCTTCAAAGGACCATTCTGGCTCTACTTCTTCAAGGACAGTTTTGTGCATTCTTTTGGTAGTCCATGGTGTTTTCAGTATTTTGCCAACACCATAATTCAAAGGCATCAGCTCTTCTTCGGTCTTCCTTATTCATTGTCCAGCTTTCACAAGCATAAGAGGCAATGCCATGGCTTGGGTCTGGCACACCTTAGCCTTCAAAGTGACAATTTTTCTTCTTAACACTTTAAAAAGTTCTTTTACTGCAAATTTGCTCAGTTCAATGTGTCTGATTTCTTGTCTCCTGCTTCCATGGATATTGATTGCAGATACAAGTAAAATGAAATCCCTGAAAATGTCAAACTTTTCTCCATTTATTAAGATGTTGTTTGTTGGTCCAGTTGTAAAGATTTTTGTTTCCTTTATGTTGAGGTGTAATCCATACTGAAGACTATAGTCTTTGATTTTCATCAGTAAGTGCTTCAAGTCATCTTCACTTTCAGCAGCAATCTGCATATCCCAGGTTGTTAATGAGTCTTCCCTGAATCCTGATGCTGTGTTCTTCTTCACATAGTCCAGCTTCTCAGATTGTTTGCTCAACATACAGATTGAATAAGTAAAACGAAAGAATATAACCCCAACACACATCCTTCCTGATTTTAAACCATGAAGCATCTCCTTGTTTTGTTTGAATGACAGCCCCTTGGTCTATGTAGAGGCTCCCCATGAGCACAATCAAGTGTTCTGGAATTCCTGTTTTTTTTTTTTTTTTTGCAATGTTATCTATAATTTATTATGACCCATACAGTCAAATGCCTTTTCATATTCAATGATACACAAGGAAATATCTTCCTGGTATGCTTCGCTTTCAGCCAAGATCATTTCACATCAGCAATGATATCCCTTTTTCCACATCATCTTCCAAATCCAGCTTTAATTTCAAGTTCTCTATCAATATACTGCTGCAAGCATTTTTGAATTATTTTCAGCAACATTTTACTTTCATGTGATGATAATGATATTGTTCAATATTTTCCACATTTCCCATAGAGGTAAACAAACTCTTCCTCTTTTTTTGTAAATGTAGGCTTGCTTTGACTTTTACAGAGTTTCAGTAAAAAAAAAAAAAAAAAAAAAATTAAAAAAGAGGATATAAACCTTTTGTATAAGTCTTCTTCAACTTAGATATATATAAATTATTTTGAAATTGGTTCTTCTTGTGCCTTCATGAATATTATTTCATTGTTTGAATATGACACAATTTGTTCACTTTCTCTATTGATTGGCAACTGGATGACTTTGGTGCCCAAGTGAAAAGTCAAATGACTATTTAAGCATGACTCTCTCATATGGACTCTCCCCTTTGCTCCATTTAGCTATTTATTCATTCTTATACCAGTGCCACACTTTCTTGATTATTGTAGTAAATCTTGAAGTTAAACTCTGAACTTCTTTTTGAAGATTGCTTTATATATAATAAATCTTTTTCCTTTTTTTAACATGAAATTTAGAATTAGCTTTTAAATTTCTAGTAAACAATTCCCAGGATTTGTGATTTTCTTCCATTGAATCTGTAAATCAATTAGTGGAAAACTGACACCTTTACCAGCGTTTTTCGAAGTCCATGAATATTGTATATCTTTCTATTGATTTAGATCATTTTAAACTTTTCCAGCAATGTTTTCTATTTTTCTGTGCATCTTGCATAGTTTCTGTAAAATATATTCTTAATAATTTTATTCACAAATATTTCAAATGCATATTTTAAATTTAATTCTGACCTTCATTTCCTTAATCAGTAAGATTGCAAGGCTCTCTTTGGCTTTCTCTCTTTGTGTTCAACTTCCAGGAGCCTTCCAACAGAAATTCATGATTGCAGGTTTATTGTCTGTCTGTCTCCTCCCATCTCTTGTCAATCACATCTTCTTGCTACATATTTTTCAAGGTCTAAAAATACTTTTTTGTTTATATATTTGGCTTACTGTTCTAGCTATTTATGAATGGATTTCAAGTGTTGTAGTTGTTTCTCCATAATGGATTTCATAAGCTATTAATTTTGATAGTGTAGTACCTAAGGCATTTGACTGCTAATCAGAAGGCTGACAGTTCAAACCCACCAGCCACTCCTTGGAAGGAAATTTGGGCAATCTATTTCCATAGTGATACTGCCTCAGAAACCCAACAAAGGGTCACTATGAGTAGAGTCTGACTTGACAGCACATAACAACAACATTTATTTTGAATTATGTTTTTTCTTTGGCTGCCATCACAACCACAAAAAGATTATTGAGAACCAAATCTGGGCAAGCTACTATGCTAGGCACCAGACATATATAAAGAATGATAAAATCTCATGCTTCATTATAACAAAAAACAAGCTCACTGCCCTCAAGTTGATTCCGACTCACAGCGACACTTATTGGGTTTCCGAAGTGGTAAGTCTTTACAGAAGTAGATTGCTTGGTCTGCCTTCCATGGAGTGGCTGGTGGTTTGAACCACCAACCTTCTGGTTAACAGTCAAATGTCTTAGGCACTGTGCCATGAGAGCTCCTTCATTATAACAATATTTTCTATTTATTAAATTAATAATAATAATATGTAGATGCATATATTAAATGACCAAGGTTGACTCCATGGTTTTCACAAAGGAGTTATAGTGTATTTGAATTAATATCTCCAATAGAAAATGACATAAAACCTAAGTTTCTGAATGGAGGTGAAGAATTCTTTCTTAGGTGCAACTACAGTAATGCTTCAGGAGCAAACATCTCTAAGTGTAAAAGTCCCATGCAAAGCATGTCACTGTCAATGACACCACCTTAATATTCTAAGAACTCTATTGGTCTTAATCTAATTTTATTATCCCCACTGGATTTATTATTATTATTATTATTAATTATTCCATTTACTCCTGCCAACTTTTCTAGGGGTCTATATACCTATTTGCCTATTTACTAGGTGTGGATATCTGATAACATACCTAGTACATTCACAATTAACAACTATCTAAATAGATGAACTACAGATTAGTTTTCTAGGTGCAATTATCTAGGAGTACCATCTCTTTCAGCTCATCCTGCCTTTCAGCTACTCCGAATCCATCATTCAGTAACAGCTGGAGTAAGTGTTAAGGAGTTCAGTAGAGGGAACTTGTATGAAACTCGCATCACCTAACCTGAAACAAGTCAATAAACAAAAAGCTTAAACTAGAGGTGGTTTTTAAGGATATGTCTCCAATGAACAAAGATATAGGCAAAAATCCAGGAAGGAAATAATGTCTCTGATAGTTATGAAAGTAGAGACCACAATCATAATATAGATTTGACACTCAGTTCAATGAGTCTAATAACATTGAACCATGTAATATTCCTTTTGGCTCTCTGTTTTCACTATAACTTCCACTAATCTACTTTCTAAAATCTTTGCTACCAGTGAATTTCTAGATGAATAGCAGAAAATATTAAAGTCTTGGCATAAGCAGTAACAGTGCTCCTTTATCTAATACAGGTACAAAAGTTTAATTAATTTTCGCAGTTAACATTTTATACATATTCAAAGAGGAGAAGACTTCTAGTGTAAGAAGCAGAAACGAAAGTGCTTCTTTTTTCAAAGTTAAAAATTAATCTGGGGAGTTCCGGCAAGATGGCGGACTAGGCAGAAGGATTGCACAGACCATCTTCAACAAAGAAAAGGGAAACCAATTAACACAGATGCAGAAGATAATCGTGGACCCCTGAGCCTTGAAGGGAAGGATACAGAATTGGACTAAACCCCAAT
>NW_006921838.1:710534-720212 GCF_000298275.1 Orycteropus afer afer
TTATCTTCTGTGTCTGTATTTATTGGTTTCCCTTTTCTTTGTTGAAGAGGGTCTGTGCAATCCTTCTGCCTAGTCCGCCATCTTGCCTCTCTCCGGATAGATTGATATTAAAAAAAAAGTTTTAATTTAGAACTTTGATTTAAAGAAAATTCATATATCAAATATATATTAGCAGCATGCATCCTGAGAAAACCAACAACAAAAACAAGAAAAATTAAACAAACACAAATTATTTCATTTTATGTATAAGTATTCTGATTTTTATTCAAATTGCTATCATATTTTATTCTTGTAAATAATATCTCTGTATAATTACATGTGGAAGGAACCCTCCTTGGCTGTGTTTGCTTTACCATTTTCCCACTAATAAAAACTATTGCTTATTAATCCCTACTGCCAACTAATTTTATAAACATTTGCATTGCTGTTATAAATGGTAGCCATGTTTAATGAATAGGTTTTTACTTAGAAATAAATAATTGTTTCATTAACTTAAACACACTACTATTTATTTCTTATGAACTTAATCTGCAACTTGCCTTGAAATCTAGTTATAGAATTTTAAATTATGTTTATTGGTTTGATTTTATTTGGAAGCAATAATCTTATAAATACATTTAAATTTACAATCACTGTTTACAAGGTCCAAAATACCATATTTTTTCCCCAATCTTTGGAAATTGATCCTCTAATTATGTGATAATTACTGTTCAGTGATAGGGTAATTATAGAGTAATTGCTCAGTCATTATTGAGTAATAACATTGTAACACCATGAAATTACAGGGTAGATAAATGCATGCCAATTTTTACATACTGAAACTCAGTACAGAAAATCCAATAATTAAATTTCATTGCATTTAAGGAAAGTGTACAATAAATCACAGTGAGAGTTTTCAGTATCCATATATATTAGAGAAATTGCTTCATAGCAGATCATTATTACTTTTCTAATGAAAACCACTAGCTTAGTTTGAGGGAAATAGTTAATGGTGGATACAGAACATGTAATTGCAAGTTTATATTTTTTCTTAAATATTACTGCTTATATTACATTTTATATTTAAATAAACTGTATTATAAAACAAGGATCCCTAGCAGTGTAGTGGGTAAATTATGTGACTGCTAACCAAAAGGTAGGTGGTTCAAGCCCAACACTTCCTCCACAATCTACTTCTGTAAATATTTACAACCTTGGAAACTCAATGAGGGTCATTATGAATTGGAATCCACTCAATGGAGTGGATTTAGGTATATTATAAAACACAAATGAACTATCTAAGGAAAGATTCAGTATTATTATCTTTACTATACCTATTCCACGGAATAATCTGAGAAGCTAGACTATATGAAGAAGAAAGTGGTATCAAGACTGGTGGAAGACTCTTTAACAACCTGAGATAAGCAAATGACATAACTTTGCTTGCTGAAAATGAAGATAACGTGCAGCAGTTAGTGATGAAAGTCAGAGACTACTGTACCAGTATGCATTACATCTCAAAATAAGAAAACAAAAATCTTCAGAACAAGACCAATAAGCAACATCATGATAAATGGAAATAAGATTGATGTTGTCAAGGATTTCATTCTACTTGGCTCCACAATCAATGTGTATGGAAGCAGCAGTCAAGAAATCAAATGACCTATAGCACTGGGCAAATCAGCTGTCAAAGACCTTTTTAAAGTGTTAAAGAGCAAAGATGTCACTCTGAAGACTAAGTTACCCTTGACTCACACCATGGTATTTCCAGTCACCTCATATGCATGCAAAAGCTGGACAATGAATAAGGAAGAACAAATAATTGACATATTTGATTGATGATGTTGGTGAAGAATATTGAATATACCCTGGACTGCCAGAAAAACAAACAAATATGCTTGGAAGAAATATAAGAAGTACTCAGAAGTGTGAATTGCAAGAAAGAGAAAAGGAAGTTGACACACACAAAACTGCACCTGTGTCTTAAAAGTTGCTTGACAACTTTGTAATACTTCTGAAAATATCAGTCTCATAATTATGAAGAAATGACATTTTACAACTTTTTAGTTGAATTAACAGTAGCATCTCAAATTTTTGATGTTCTTTTTTCCTAACTTTGATGGTGCCATTGAAATAATAGGGAAAGATTGGTTTCCAAATAAATCTGTATTCACTCCATGACATATGTGTTCATATTGAGGGAAAAAAGTATCATAAAATTGAATTTTTTTCAAAAAGTATATATTTTGAGAGCACAATGAGAACTAGGAAAGAGGTTTTGAAGAAACAACATTCAAAATTAAAATCATGTGTTAAAACAATACTTCCCATTCACTTTCACAAATACTTGCCAGAGTGGAGAATGTTAGATGTGCTTGTTATTATGTACAATTTTGTTGTGTTGTTAGGTGCCATTGAGTCTTCTGCCCTCATGTGACAGAGAAAAGCAGGCCCATAGAGATCTTGACAGGAATCTTTACTGGGCAGGTCACCAGGGTTTCTGCCATGAAGTGGCTAGGTGAGTTTGGACCACCAATATTTCCATTAACGCCTGAGTGCTTAACCATTGTGTCACCAGGGCTCCTAAAATCTGTATACTGAATGCAATTACAAAATATTACTGATGCTAATTTCACTGTCATCATATTTTGTTACTATATTGCTACCAGATATATATTTAAAGTAATTAATTTCTCTTACTTTTTCTTAATCATAATGACTATTTTATTTTTAAAGAAAATGAGAGACATTCTTCAAATATAAAGGTATTCATATAAGCTGGAAATCATATGCTCCAATCTGTCTCTTAAGAAGGAAATTTCTTCACAGTAAGTAAGTTCCTGAATCATTAATAATTGCTATTAAAACATAAATGCTAATATTCCAGTTAAAATGATGATAAAATAGGTATTTCATTTTATGTCAGCTTATGAGAATAATTTTATATTCTTTTGAAAATTACATTAATTATTAATGATCATAAATACCCAAGTTCTATTTCCCCTTTTAAACCTGAGATATATTACTGCATAAGACTCATAAATTGACTTACTTTCCACCTTCTACCATGTATCTCCAGTAGTATAGCTTCCAATATCCCAACAACACACAAGCCACCACAGTACGAGAAACAGCAGATGAGTGGCGGTAAGTTTCAGTGGAGCTCCAGACTAGGACTGATCAGGAAGGACCTGGCGATCTCCTAAAAATAATGGTCAGTGAAAGTATTATGAATAGCAATGATGTGATGTAGTTCAAAAAAGGAGCTCCTCAGGTTGGAAGGCACTCAGAACATGACTTGTAGAGAGCTGCTGATTCAAAGGAGAGTTGACTTGAATCGTGTGAATCGAATAAAGCTTTCCAGACTTTCATTTGCTAATGTGGCACAACTCAAAATTAGAAGAAACAGCTGCAAGCATTCACTGCTAAATGGAATGTACAAAGCATGAAACTAGAAGTATTAGAAGTCATCAAAAATAATAGTGGACACATAAAGATTAATGTCCTAGGCATTAGTGAACTTACAGAAAATGGCAATGACCATTTTGAGTCTGACAATCATATGCTCTACTATGCTGGGGTTGAAAATTTGAAGAAAATTACATCATATTTCAAGACCTATTTTGAAGTCCAAATGATGTCACTGATAGCATCATATATATATATACATATATATGATGTATATATGTAAATATGATGTATATATACAAAGGGCTGAACTCCATTAAATGGGAAAGGGATTGTCTGTTTAACAAATGGTGTGGGCAAAACTATATATCCTTTTGTAGAAAAATGAAACAATATATATATATATATATATATATATCTACAAAAAAGATCAATTACAATTATTACTCAAAGGTACACATAAACCACTAATGCCAAAGGTGAAGAAATTGAAGATTTTTTTTACAACTTTTGCAGTCTAAAACTGATCAAACATGCAATCAAGATGCATTTGTAATTACTGATAATTGGAATGCAAAGCTGGAAATTAAGATTGGATGTTGGAAAATGTGACTTTGTTGATAAGACACAGTACCAGAGATCACAAGAGAGAATTTTGCAAAACCATTGACATTTTATTAAAAATACATTTTTAAGAAAGAGACCTTGGATGAGAAAAGCATTATTGAAGAAGAACAACAAAGTAGGAAGTCTCACACTCCTGGATCTTAAAACCTACGATAGAGCCACAGTAGTCAAAACTGCCTGGTATTAGTACAATGACAGAAACATAGACCAATGGAATAGAATTGAAAACCAAGAAGTAGATCCATCGACCTATGGTCAGCTTATCTTTGACAAAGGGCTGAACTCCATTAAATGGGAAAGGGATTGTCTGTTTAACAAATGGTGTGGGCAAAACTATATATCCTTTTGTAGAAAAATGAAACAAGATCTATTCCTCACACCATACACAAAAACTAACTCCAGATGGATCAAAGACTTAAATGTGAAACTTAGAACTCTAAAGTTCCTCAAGGAAAAACTTGGGGCAAATTCAGGGGTCCTAATATATGGCATAAACAGACTATCAAGTATAACCCAACATGCACAAACAGCAGAAGATTAACTAGATGAATAGGACCTTCTCAAAATTAAAATTTTATGTGCTTCCAAAGACTTTGCCAAAAGAATCAAAAGAGAACCTACAGATGGGTAAAACTATTTAGCAATGACAACTCTGACAAGTGACTTATCTCAAGAATTAATAGAAAACTCCAACAAATCAGTAACAAAGAGACAATCCAATTAAAAAATGGGCAGAAGACATGAATAGACACTTCACCAAAGAGGATATTCAGGCAGCTAACAAAGATATAAAGAAATGCTCACAATCATTAGTCATTAAAGAGATACAAATCAAAACAACAATGAGATACCATCTTGCCCCAGCACTAGTAGCAATATTCAACAAGATGGAAAATAACAAATGCTGGCAAGGATGTAGAGAGATTGGGACTCTCATACACTGTTGGTGGGACTGTAAAGTGATAAATCCACTGTGGAAAACCATATGACAATTCCTTAAAAAGTTGGAACTGGAAATACCATTTGACCCAGCCATTCCATTAATAGGTTTATATCCTAAAGAAGTGAGAGCCAGGACAAGAACAGATATATGCACATCCATGTTCATCGCAACAATGTTTACAATAGCAAAAAGATGGAAACACCCTAAGTGCCCATCAACAGAAGAATGGATAATTAAACTATGGTATATACACACAGTGGAATACTATGCAATCCTAAAAAATAACAGAGCACTGCAAAACACTGCATAACATGGATGAACTTGTTGTTGTTGTTGTTATGTGCCATGGAGTCGGCCCCGACTCATAGCGACCCCTCCTTGGGTTTCCGAGGCAGTATCACTATGGAAGTAGGATTGCCCAACCTTCCTTCCGAGGAGTGGCTGGTGGGTTTGAACCACCAGCCGTCTGGTTAGCAGGCAAGTGTCTTAGCCACTATGCTACCAGAGAGAACATTATGCTGAGTGAAATAAGCCAATCACAGAAGGATAAATATTGTATTAATCTGTTATTATAGAAAGTCAAGGACAGGTTTATATATGGAATGGAAATTTCTTTGTTAGTTACCAGTGGTGGGAGAGGAGGGGAGAGAACACTGTTAGGTAGGTAGAGACAAGTATTGATTTGAGTGAAGAAAAAGGCTATATATCAAATGTGAGTGAAAATGGCATAGTGGTACTGAAGAAGAGGACGACATAGAGAGGTGCGTGGGAGGTACAGACAACAAAAATGAACCATTTTGCACATACAGTACTGCGTTGTCAATGAAGGCAAACATTGATATATGGGTAGAAAGATGGGTGGACAGGCTGAACTATTACGTATGCCTATGCAGTGGGGAGTGTGCCCCAGAACATGTATAGGGTCGATAGACAATGTTTCTACAAGTGTATATGTATGTTATGCAAGAATTCCCAGGTATATAGTAGAACTGAAAAGCAGCAAGTTTTTAGTTATGGCTTGGCCACAGCCAGTTACCCACAGGAAGCAAGTAGTTGGGCCTGGTGCTCAGGACCATAGTCACAAGGGATATCATGCTCAATTGGCATAAATACTACACAAAACATTGTTCCACATCCTACTTTGGTGAGCAGCAACTGGGATCTTAAAAGCTTGCAAGCAGCCATCTAGATGCAACAATGTGTCTCTCCTCATCCAGAGCTAAAAAGAATGAAGAAAACCAAAGACACATGGAAACAGTTATTCCAAGAGACTGGTACACATGTGATCCTCAGCCTATGTGACTATGAGACCAGAAGAACTAGATGGTGCCCCACTACCACTGTCAACAACTTGGAGGGAGATCTCTGTAGGAGATCCTGTATAGAGTGGGAGAACAATGTGGAACAAAACTCAAAATCATTAAAAAAAAAAAAAAAAGGACCAGGTTTGCTGGTCGGATAGAGCCTGATGGAACCACTGAGATTATGGCCCCTGGCTCCCCTTCAGGTCTGGAATTGAACCCACATCTGTGGCATCCAACCGAACAAAAGGCAGGCATATGAACTGAACATTTACATTGGGTAGATTCACTCCTTGGAGAACTCAATTGTGGGGGAATAGAAGGGCTGTGTATGCACAGGGAAACATTTTGGGGGGCAGGCGTGCATGGAGGGAAGGACACAGGGAAGAGGTGGCTATAGAGAGAAAGTGGGAGGGGAGCTGTTGCACTGTGGGAAATTGTAGTTAATATCATGAGACAAAGTGTATGTCAGCTGCTGTATGGAAAGTGAATTTGCTCTGTTAACTTTCACCCAAATCACAATAAAAATTAAAAAGAAAAATACCTTTATCAACAACATAATTGGTGATTATACACATGACTTCTCTGGATGGCATACTCAGGAATCCATTCAACTAAATCTGTGGAAAGAAACAATAGAAAATTCAGTGTCTTCAGTCAGAAGAAAGCGAGGGACCTACTATGGAACCAACTCTCAATTGATCATATATGTAAGTTCAAGGTGAAGCTGAGAACATTAAAACAAATCCACAACAGCCAGTGTACTACCTTGAATATATCCTACCTGGATTTAGTTACCATCTCAAAAGTAGACTGAGGAGCAAACAAGTTGTGGGATGACATCAAGTAATTCATATAGGAAGAAAGCCAAAGGTCTTTAACCAAATAGCAAGTAAAGAAAAGACCTAAACTGATGTAAGAAGAGACTCTGAAACTGGTTCTTGAGTAAACCAAAACCAAAAGCCAAACTCACTGCTGTCCAGTTGATTCCGACTCATAGTGACCCCTCCTTGGGTTTCCAAGGCAGTATCTCTATGGAAGCAGATTGCCCAGTCTTCCTTCCAAGGAGCAGCTGATGGGTTTGAACCACCAACCTTCTGGTTAGTGGTCAAATGCCTTAGGCACTATGCTGGAGGGTAGCAAAAGCAAATGGAAGAAATGATGAAGTACAAGAAATGAACAGAATATTTCAGAGGGCAGATTGAGAAGACAAAGTATAACAAAGAAATGTGAATGGAACTGGAGTTAGAACAACAAAAGGGAAAAACATGCTTATCATTTCTCAAAATCAAAGAACTGAAGAAAAAATTCAAGATTCAGATTGCAATTTTGAAGATTCTATGGGCAAAATATTGGATGACACAGGACGCATCAAAAGAAGATGGAAGGAACACACAACATCACTGTATTAGAAATAATTGGTCAACGTTCAACCTTTTCAGGAAGTAGTATATTATCAAGAAGCCTGGTAGCATAGTGCCTAAGGCATTGGACTGTTCACCGGAAGGCTGGCTGTTCAAACCACCAGCCACTTCTCAGAAGGAAGTTGGGAAATCTACTTCTGTAGAGATACCACCTCGAAAACCCAAGGAGGGGTTGCTATGTGTTGGATCTGACTCCACAGTAGTAAGTTTGGTTTTCAGTTTGGTGATTGTAGTTAGAGAAGATGTCCAAAGTGCACTAAAGGCACTGGAAGAAAACAAGGCTACAGCAATTGACAGAATTTCAGTTGAGATGTTTGAACAAACAAATGCAATACTGAAAGAGCTCATTCATTTATGACAAGAAATTTGGAAGAAAATTATCTTGACAACTGAGCAGAAGAGATCCATATACGTTCTCATTACAAAGAAAGGTGATCCAGCAATGCAGAAATTATCAAATAATATCATTAATAACACACTCAAGAAAAAAAAATGAAGAAATTAAAAAATAGTTGTAATATTCAACTGCATAGATCATAACAAATTATGTGTAATATTGTAAAGAATGAGAATTCCAGAATATTTATTAATGCTCATTAGGAATGTGTTTGTAGACCAAGAGTTATTCATTCAAACAGAACAAGGATATTCTGTGTGGTTTAAAATAAGGAATGGTATGTGCCAGGGTTGTATCTTTTCCCCATACTTATTCAGTCTGTGTGCTGAGCAAATAATCCAAGAAACTAGAGACTTTGAAGATGGACACAGCATCAGTTGATATTTTGTTTTTGCTGTTAGGTGCCATTGAGTTGGCTCCAACTCGTAGTGACCCTATGTACACCGGCATGAGACACCGCCTAGTCCCAGGCCATCGGCACAATTCTTGCAATGCTTGAGCCCGTCTTTGCAGTCACAGTGTCATTCCCGCTCATGGAGGGCATTCTCCTTTTTTTTTGCTGATCCTGTGCTTTACCAAGAATGATATCCTTCTCCAGGAAGTGGTCCTTTCTAATAATGATAAAGTAGGTGAGACGAAGTCTAGACATTCTTACTTTTCAGGAGCATTTAGGCTGCACTTGTTCCAGGTCAAGTTTGTTCATTCTTCTGATAGTCCATGGTGTTTTCAGTATTCTTAGCCAACATCATAATTCAAAAGCATCAACTCTTCTTTGGTCTTCCTTATTCATTGTCCAGCTTTCACATGCATATGAGATGATTGAAACTATCATGTCTTGGGCTACGTGCACCTTTGTCTTCAAAGTGACATCTTTATTTCTTAATACTTTAAAGATGTGTTTTGCAGCATAAGTGCCCAGTGTAATGCATCATCTGATTTCTTCACTGCTGCTTCCATGGGTATTAATTGTGGATCCAAGTAAAATGAAACCCTGACAACTTGAACCTTTTCTGCATTTATCATAATGTTGCTTATTGGTCCAGTTGTGAGGATTTTTGTTTTGTTTATGTTGAGGTGTAACCCATACTAAAGACAGCACTTTTTGATCTTCATCAGTAAGTGCTTCAAGTCGTCGTCACTTTAAGCAAGCAAGGTTATGTCATCGGCACGTCCCGTGTTGTTAATGAGTCTTCCTTGAATCCTGATGCCTGTTTCTTTGTATAGTCAAGCTTCTCAGATTACTTGCTCAGGATACAGATTGCATAAGTATGGCAAAAAAATACAATCCTGATGTATACCCTTCTTAATTTTAAACTATGAAGTATCCCTTTGTTCTGTTAAAATGACAGCTTCTTAATATTTATTAAGTTAATATTTTAGGGAGCATCATTTTATGTTCTTTGGTTCATGGATGCAGAATGAGATCCAATGATTTTCCACAATTACACAGCCAGTTATCACTAGAACTAGGACAACATTTGGGGTTTATTTACAACTAGGCAAAGTGCTTTCAATTATATTGCTCTGAGATATGATTTAGCACCAAAAATTAATTCTATTGTGCATTAGCTTTTGTTAATGCCATTTTTAGTGTCCAGA
>NW_006921838.1:720458-728693 GCF_000298275.1 Orycteropus afer afer
GGTTCAAACCCACCAGCCACTCCTCGGAAGGAAGGTTGGGCAATCCTACTTCCGTAGTGATAATGCCTCGGAAACCCAAGGAGGGGTCACTATGAGTCAGGGCCGACTAGACAGCACATAACAACAACAACAACAAAGGAAGAGGAACTCATTTTCCTCTGGATTTTATCTTCAGCACATGGCACATAGGGAGAGATAAATATTAGTTCAGAGCACTTTACTTTTGCATAAACTTGGTTGAATCCTTTTGAAATTCAAAGACATAAATGTTTGTATGCTTTTACCAATAAATATAATTAGTCTGATGCTCTGTGAGAAGATGTGATTGCTCCGTTATTTTTGGTAAAATATTTCTTCCGTGAATTAGCTGAATGAAATGCTGAAAATGTCTTGCCATTTGTTACCTTAAATGGTGATTTTATCAGTAGGTGGATGAAGTGTTGCTTGAGTGGTATAATTTCATCTTCTTTGTATTGGAATATGTCTACAATTTTATTAACAAAGAATTATTCTTTGAATAAATGGTATCTACTTCTAAAAAGCAGAGAAATAATCCATATTCATTATGTGTGTCTCGATGTCAGATCAAGAATTAATCTGAGGTGGAAAAGGACATAGGATTTGGAGACCTTGACCTAATTGTTGTTCTTTTATTAGCTGCTATCTTTAATAAGAGAGCTCTGGTAGTGCAGTGCCTAAGGCACTTGACTGCTAACCATCAGGCTGGTGGTTCAAACCCACCAGCCAATCCTCGGAAGTTTAGGCAATCTACTTCTGTAGTGATACCGCCTTGGAAATCCAAGGAAGGGTTGCTATGATTTGGGTCCAATTCAACAGCACATAATAACAACATCTTTAATAAGAAGAGCTCCTTGGTGGTGCAAATGATTGATGCCTTTAACTACTTAGCTGGAACCGGAGGTTTCAGCCCACCTAAAGACATTTTCATACAAAATCCTGAAATTTATCTCTGAAAAGCAATCCACTGAAAATTCTATGGAGCAGAGTTCTACTGTGACACTCATAGGTCACCATGAGTCAGAATCAATTGATGGCAACTGATTTTTTTTTTTATTATTTAAATACGGAACACTTCATGAATTTGCCTTTCATCCTTGCACAGGGGCCATGCTAATCTTCTCTGCATCATTTCAATTTTAGTATATGTGCTGGCGAAGCTAGCACAACTGATTTTGTTTTAAGGAACTCTGGTGGCTCTGTGGTTAAGACACTGGACTGCTAACCAGATGGTCAGTGGTTCAAATCCACCAATTTCTCTGTAGGAAGAAGATGAGGCAATCTACATCCCTAAAGATTTACAACCTTAGAAAACCAGTGGTGGTTGCTGTGAGTTGAAATAAACTCAATGGCAGTGAGCTGGTTGGTTTGGTGGTTAAGACATTTGCCTGCTAGCCAAAATGTCAGTGGTTCAAACCCATATGCCACTGTGTGGAAGAAAAATGAGGAAATTTGCTTCCATGAAGATTTATAGACTTGGAAACACTATGAGGGTCACTGTGAGTCAAAACCAATTAGATAGCAGGGAGTTTGGTTTTGGTTTGGTTTTGTATCACTTTTACCAGGTAACTTTATTTCTTTAGAAACAGATTCCATATATCAATCCAACAAACAACACAAAACAAACAAACAAACAAAAATCCTGCAGCTCTGGTGGCATAATGGTTTAGAGATTTCACTGCTACCAGAAGGTTGGTAGTTCAAACCAACAAGCCACACCACAGAAGCAAGAATGGAAAATATATTTCCATAAAAATTTACCACCTCAGAAACCCAAAAGTGTCAGTTTCATATAACATATACATAATAAAACTACTTCTTTGCAAATGTGTATAAATCTTATCTCTCCCCTTTTCCTAATAACTAGCTCTCTCTGATAAGGAGATGAGGAAAAATCATGACTTGTAGACTAAAAAGGACAATTGCTCTTGACTGCAAAGGGAGTACAGAAAGTAAACTTTTTCTTGTTGAACAGGAACTGTAGTCTGTTATTTGAGAGACACAGTGGTAGAGCTGAGAGATGGAAAATTGGCTTTGGAGTCACCTTCCTCTACTGGTCAATTTTTTAAGTCTCTAAACTGCATTTAGAGACTGGGCTGCTGACTAGAACAGGAAAGTCAAGCAGAGGACAGCCCCCAGGTGGCAGGGAGCACTGGCAGACAGAGCCAGCAGGATCAGGTACGGGGTAGCCCAGGAAGTGACTGGAGTGGTTGGAACAGCTAAGGGAGAAAAACTTGTCTGTCTGTTTGTCATACTGTGGTGGCTTGTGTGTTGCTGTGAGGCTAGGGGCTGTGCCAGCAGGAATGCCCATGGTGGACCAGTTTTGGTGGAGCTCCCAGACTGAGACAGACTTGGAAGAAGGAAGAGGCCATTTCACTTCTCAAAAACTTGGGCAGTGAAAACCTTCTGAAACACTAGTAGTGATACACTGTCTGATATATTACTGGAAAACTTTATGAATAGCCCTGAACATTGTCTGATACAATGCTGAATATGAGCCCTTCAGGTCTAAAGGCATTCAAAATATGACTGGGAATGTGTTGTCTTGTCAGAGTAGAGCCTACTTTAATGATATGGATAAAGTAGTGCTTTCAGGGGCTCCCTTTGCTGAAGTGTCATGCCACAACATGAGAAGAAACAGGTGCAAAGATCCATTGACAATTGGAACATGGAACGTATGAAGTATGAATCCAGGAAAATTGAAAGTAGTAAAAAATGAAATGGAACACATAAAGATTTATATCCTAGGCATTAATTAGCTGAAATGGACTGGTTTTGCCCATTTTGAATCAGATAACCATATAATCTGCTATGCCAGGGATGACAAATTGAAGAGGAATGGCATGGCATTCATTGTCCCAAAGAGTGTTTTAAGATCTATTCTGAAGTACAATGCTGTCAGTGATAGAATAATATCCATATGCCTACAAGGAAAGCCAGTTAATATTACTCTTATTCAAATTTATGCACCAACCACCAAAGCCAAAGATAAAGAAATTGAAGATTTTTACCAACTTCTGCAGTCTGGAGGTGACCAAACATGCAATCAGGATGTGCTGATTATCACTGGTGACTGGTATGGAAAAGTTGGAAACAAAGAAGAATCACTGGTAGTTGGAAAATTTGGTCTTGGAGAAAGAAATAATGCTGGAGATCACATGATAGAATTTTGCAAGACCCATGACATTAATTGCAATGGACTTTACCAGATGGAGTACACAGGAATCAGATAGGTGTAGTGCCTAAGGGATTTGACTGATAACCAGAAGTTTGGTGGTTCAAACCCACCAGTGACTTCTTGGAAAGAAGTTTGGGCAATCTACTTCCACAGTGATACTGCCTTGGAAACCCAAGAAGGGGTCTCCATGAGTCAGATTGAACTTCATGGCCGTGAGGTGTTTTTTTTTTTTTTTTTGTGTGGCAAGTGGCAATGGAGAAGCTCAATATCTTCAGCCAAAACAAGACCAGTTGCTGATTGTGGAACCATCAACTGTGCACATGCAAGTTCAAGTTGAAGTTGAAGACAATTAAAAGAAGTCTATGAGAGCCAAAATATGACCTTGATTATATCCCTCCTGAATTTAGAGACAATTTAAAGAATAGATTTCATGCATTGAACACCAGTGACCAAAAACCTGAGGAATTATGGGATGACATTGAAAACATCATCCATGAAGAAAGGAAAAGGTCATTAAAAAGACAGGAAAGGAAGAAAAGACCAAAATGGATGTCAGAAGAAACTCTGAAACTTGCCCTTGAACAGAGAGTAGTTGAAGAAAATGGAAGAAATGACAAGATAAAAGGAGCTAAACAGAATATTTCAAAGAGCAGCTCGAGAAGACAAAATCAATTATTATAATGAAATGTGCAAAGACATGGAGTTGAAAAGCCAAAAAGGAAGAACATACTCAGCATTTACAAAGCTGAAAGAACTGAAGAGGAAATCTAGGCCTTGAGTTGCAATATTGAAGGTTTCTATGGGCAATATATTGAATGATTCAGGGAACATCAAAAGAAGATGGAGAAAATACACAGTCACTGTACTAAAAATAATTGGTTGATGTTCATCTATTTCAGGAGGTGGCAAATGATCAAGAGCCAATGGTATGGAAGGAAGAAGGTAAAGTTGCACTGAGGGAAGTGGTGAAAAACAAGTCTCCAGGAATTGAGGGGATACCCATTGACATGTTTCAACAAACGGCTGCTACATTAGAGGCACTGACTTGGCTATGCCAAGAATTTGGAAGACAAATACCTGGCCAACTGACTGGAAAAAAATCCAAATTTGTACCCATTTCAAAGAATGGTGATTCCACATAATGTGGAAATTATCAAACAATATAATTAGTATCACATGCAAGTAAAATCTTACTGAAGATAATTCAAAATCAGTTGCAGCCGTATATTGACAGAGAAGTTCCAGAAATGCAAGCTGGATTCAGAAGAGAATGTTGAATAAGGGATATCATTGCTGATGTCAGATGTATCTTGGCTCAAAGCAAGGACTACCAGAAAGATGTTAATTTGTGTTTTATTGACTATGCAAAGGCATTAGATAGTGTGGATCACAGCAAATTATTGAGAAGACATTGAGAACAATGGGAATTCCAGAATGCTTATTTGTGTTCATGAGGAACTTGACATAGACCAGGAGGCTGTTGTTCAAACAGAACAAGGAGACACCGCATGGATTAAAATCAAGAAGGGAGTATGTCAGGGTTGTATGCTTTCACCATACTTATTGAATTTGTATACTGAACAAATAATCTGAGAAGCTTGACTATATGAAGAACATAGTATCAGGGTTGGAGGAAGACTCATTAATAACCTGTGTTTTGCAGACAACACAACTTTGCTTGCTGAAAGTGAAGATGACTTGAAGCACTTACTGATGAAGATTGAAGACTACAGTCTGCAGTATGGATTACTCCTCAATATAAAGAAAACAAAAATTCTCAAAATGAGACCAATAAGTAGCATCATGATAAATGGAGAAAAGATTGAGGTTGTCAAAGACTTCATACTACTTGGTTCTACAATCAACACCAATGGAAGTAGACGTCATATGGCATTTGAGCAAATCTGCTGCAAAGGACATCTTTCAAATGTTGAAGAACAAAGATATTTTCTTAAAGACTAAGAGGTGCTTGACACAACCGTGGTATTTTCAATTGCCTCATATGCATGTGAGAATTGGACAATGAAAAAGGAAGACTGAAGAAGAGTCAATGATTTTGAGTTGTGGTGTTGGCGAAGAATGGTGAAAGTACCATGGACTGCTAAAAGAACTAACAAGTCTGTCCTGGAGGAAGTGCAGTCAGAATGCTCCTTGGAAGTGAGAATGGCCAGACTTCGTCTCACCTACTTTGGTCATGCTGTAAGAAGGGACCATTCCTGGAGAAGGATTATGCTTGGCAAAGTGGAGGGACAATGAAAAAGGGGAAAGCCCTCAATGAGATGGATTGACACAGTGGCTACAACAATGGGGTCAGGTACAACAAGGATCATGGTGCTGGCACAGGACCAGGCAGTGTTTTGTTCTGCTGTACATGAGGTCACTATGAATTGGAGACAACCTGATGGCACCTAACAACAACAACAACAAACTTCATTTAAAAAAAAATTCACAAAAATGGATGAAATATCCACTTGTGAGATTTATTTGAGATAATTCAAGCAGACGAACTTAAGATAGAAAATGATATGGAACTGATAAACAAATGCTTGTTCTTTTCTGTCTTTTTAATTATTATTTTTTGAGATATTAAAAGAAATATAATTGTCTAATCCAAATAATCTTAGGACTGAAATTCTGACCTTGAAGGAAAAAAAATTCATTTATTTTTCTGCATCAAGTGAAAATCATGTCATATGACACAAGTGGCTATGTAGAATACAGTTGCTGCTGACACATAAGTGTGGAATAACTTAGTTTCCAGAAAAATCTACCTCATTATTCTTTTTGAGAAGAGTATTTTTGATCAAAGTTTCTTAAATGTATATGTGCTGTTCCTCTAGAAAAAAAGAGAAAATAATTAACATTAGAATTTTTTTTTAGAAGAGAGAAACTGAATATTGAAATATCCAGTTTTTTACAAAGTCACATTTAATTATTCCAACACAATGTGGGTTTATTTGTATGCTCCTATTTCCTCAATTATACATTAGGTTTGCTATGAATTAGACTTGACTTGCCAGCATAAAATAACATTTGTTTGACAGTAAAAATATTTTTAAATATTCTATGATAATTTATTTCATTAACTATATGACAATGCCTGACAAGATTAGAGAAAGAAAAAGACTTTGTGGTGAGACTTAAAGAGTTTTTAAATTCTGCATTGTTTGTTTAAAAATTTGTGTGTATTGGGCACTTTTCTTAACTTTACTTAAACCTCATGTATCCCAACCTACAGATAGAAGAATTCTATATCCTAGACGTCTAACTCCCAGTGATTTTATATAAGTTATAGGTAATGCATTAAAAAAACACTAGCACTTCACTGAGCACAGAAGAGTCAATGATTATAAGCAATTACATAAAATATGGTGGTGATGATGAAATATTTTTTTTTTAGCAAATGCTGCAAACTATTTCACAAAGTAAAACATGACAAAACAGTCAACTATAACTTTAAAATATCACATATTTTATAGTCTTTCATATTAGAAAATCAGTTTTTATTGCTTTTTTCAGAAAATAAAATCCTCAACTTTAACTGTTTTTTCTATATATATTCATTTGAAATGCAGTTTATATTTAAGTATAAAAAATTTCAATTGAAATATATTTTTGAAATATAAGTTTGAGTTAGAAGTAAAACAGTGACATTATTGTTGAAGTAGCCTTATGGAGAAGTAAGAAAGGCTAATACTTAGATTAAGACATTCTTAGTGACAGAATAGAAAATTCATCAACAGGCTACTAATTTCAACAAACTTCCACTCCTCATTAATTCTTACTAGATAATTAAATCTATTTTGTACAAATCAATGAATTAAAGAGGTACTAAGATTTCTTTTTTTTTTTTTTTCATTTTTTTGCAACAAAAAAAGAAGAGGAAGAGAATTGCAAGTAATAAATAGAGCATTTAAGATTACTCATACTCTTAGTATTTAATGATCTATAGGAGGTAGCTGAGCGGTTTATTTGTACTTTGACTGCCCCATAGAACTAAGACAACAAACCTTAAGGCAAAGGCTGATAAAAGGAATTGAGCCTAGTATACCATTTCCATCTTGGACTTTAAAGGTCTACATTCTAAGAATGAATGAAAAATAAAAATAAAAAGTCAGATGTTTACACACTGTAAAGCCCTGCTTGAAATTATTTGAATAACTGAAAACATTTCAAGCCAGGCAAGTGGAAAAAATAATCAAAGATTTCTAAAATTCACAGATGGCAGGCAGAAGTAAATGAGGATTCTTTTCTAGTATAAAATACGATCACAAGTAACATCATCCTAATACTTAAAACACTTCTACAAATAATTTTTTTAATGACAATATGTGTGTACACAATCAAAGGTAACCAGGCAAACAACAAGACAGAATGTCATGAAAAAGAAACACAGAACTGAGAAATAAGAGAACAGATTCATAGAAATTATAAATATTGAAAATATCAAATACAGACAGAATATAAAAAAATATCTTTTGTAAATTCAAGGACATGAAAACTAAGCTGCAAAACTTAGGCAAAATGCTAGAAACAATAAAAAATGACATGACACTTAACAAAAAGTTTAATGATTTTAGTGAATTGAATAATTATAATATTAAATGAGGGATGAAATATTTAATAGTACATTATACCAAGTGAAAAAAAATAATAAATTGGATTCTTCATCAGAAAAAAAAGAAAGCAAGAGACATTTAGAGACAGAATGTGATTTTTTTTTTTTTTTTTTTTTGCATAGGAAACGAGAAATAGGATACAACAGGTAGATATAGCAAATGTTTAAGCAGAGTTTCTGATGGAGAAAAGAATGTTAATGAGATTAAGAAATGTATGAAGAGATAGCATCTGAGAATTTTCCAGAATAATTTAATAGCATGATTCAATTAATTTAGGAAATCTAGTGAATGCAAGTAAGGTGAATTAAAAGAAATCTACCAAAACCTCTTAAAATAAAACTGGATACAACCAAAGACAAGTGAAAAAATATGACTACATCCAAGAAAAATGACCCATTACTGTAAAATAGTGATAATTGG
>NW_006921838.1:729378-730419 GCF_000298275.1 Orycteropus afer afer
TATTATAAGACGTGTGATTTAAATCAAATTACACGAATAATTACACTGATTATGGAAAAAGTGAATACTTGAATTAAAGTACAAAGATTGGATTAAAACATTCAAATATATATCATTCACAGAAATGCACTAAAAGAATACTCAAAAGCAAAAATAGTGGGAAAAGATAAGAAAACTAAGAAAGTATTTTGGCATAGCTCATTTATTGTACTATAAAATGAAATTTTATATATGAAGCATTATTATAGATAAATAGCATGATTTCAGCATGATGAAAGATTCCATTCACCGTAAAGTTAAAATTTTATACTTATGCACTTAACTCAGAGTTCTGCAAACTACTGCTTAAGTACTAAATCCCTCCTTACCTGTTTTCGCAAAGTTTTGTTGGAACACAGCCACACTCGCTATTTTACTTGTTATCTATAGCTAGGAGTTCTGGTGGCATAGTGGTTAAAACACTGGGCTGCTAATCAAAAGTTGGCAACTTGAACCCAGCAGTGGCTCCTTGGGAGAAAGAAGAGGCAGTATGCTTTGGTAAAGATTTATAGCTTTGGAAAATCTATGAGGGCAGTTCTACTTTGTCCTAAGGGATTTCTCTAAGTCTGAATCAACACAATGGCAGGGAGTTTGGTTTGGTTTATCTACATCTATTTTCTTGCTATAATAACAAAATTGAATAGTTGCTACTGAACCAAAACCAAACACCATCTAGTCAATTCTGACTCAGAGTGACCCTATATGACACAGTAGAACCTCAGCATTGGATTTCCAATGCTGTAAATTTTATAGAACCAGATTGCCTCATCTTTCTCCCATGGAATGGCTAGTGGATTACAATAGCCTATTTTTAGTATTTTTAGTGACTGAGACAGACTACAAAGAAGGCCATCCACTTCTCAAAGAATTGTCAGGAAAACCTTATGAATAGCAAAGAAACACTGTTTGATACATTACCACACAACTTTAGGAATAGTCCTGTTAGGTTAGAAAGCTCTCAAAATAGGACTGGGAAAGAGCTGCATCATCTGAGTAAACCAA
>NW_006921838.1:730519-744266 GCF_000298275.1 Orycteropus afer afer
TTCAATCTACCCATCTTTTCTCAGTTATCCAGGTAACTCTCCATCTTTCTGTCAAGGTCCCACACACATGTGACTTCCTTCATGAATCCTTCAAATATGTCTTATTCAATATGAATGCTTGCTACAACCAAACAGTAAGCAGTTTAAACCTACCGGCCACTCTCTGGAAGAGAGATGTGGCAGACAGCTCTGTAAAGTTTATCTACTGTTGTTAGGTGCCATCTAGTTGGCACTGACCCATAGTGATTTGTATGTACCAAACACCAAACCAAACTCACTACCATCAAGTTGATTCTGACTCACAGAAGCCCCCTTTGGTTTTCTGAGGCAGTAAATCTTTATGGAAGTAGATTGCCCAGTCTTCCTTCCATGGAGTGGCTGGTGGGTTTGAACTGTCAGCCTTCTGGGTAGCAGTCAAATGCCTTATGAACTTTGTCACCAGAGATCCTTGACCCTTAGGTACCACAGTAAAAAATACTCTTTGGTTCTGTGCCATCCTCACAATCCTTGCTCTGCTTCAGCCCATTGCTGCAGCCACTGTGTCAATACATACCGTTGAGGGTCTCCCCCTTCTTCACTGACACTCTACTTTGGCAAGAATGATATCCCTCTCCAGGGACTGGTCCCTTATGACAACATGTCTAAGTAGGTGAGATGAAGTTTTGTTCTCTGGCAGTCCATGGTATCTGCAGTCTTCTTCAACACAATTCAAAGGAATCAATACTTCTTTGGTCTACTTTATTCACTCTCCGTCTTTCACATGCATATGAGGCGATTGAAAATACCATGGCTTGGGTTAGGCACAGTCTTCAAAGTGACATCTTTGCCCCTTAACACATTAAAGAAGTCTTTTGCAGCAGATTGGCCCAGTGCAATAGGACATCTGATTTCTTGACTGCTGCTTGCATGGATGTTGATTGTGCATTCAAGTAAAATGAAAATCCTGAAAACATCAATCATTTTGCCATTTATTGTGATGTTAATTTTTGGTCTAATTGTGAGGATGTTTGTTTTTCTTACTTTGAGGTGTGAATCCATTTTGAAGACTGTAATCTTTGATCTTTATCAGTAAGTGTTTCAAGTCATCTTCACTTTCAGCAAGCAAGGATATGCCATCTGCATATTGCAGTTGTTAATGAGTCTTCCTCCAATCCTGAAGCTGCATTGGTCTTCATATGGTCCAGCTTTTCAGATCATTTGCTCAGCATACAGATTGAGTAACTATGGTGAAAGGATACACTGACATACACCCGTACAGACTTTATGCAGTATTCCCTTTTTCTGTTCCAACAACAACCTCTTGTTATATGTGCATGTTCCTCACAAGCACAGTTATGTACTCTGGAATTCCCATTCTTCACAATGTTATCCATAATTTGTTATGATCCACAGAGTCAAATGCTTTTGGATAGTCAATAAAACACAGGCAAATATTTTTCTTATATTCTTTGCTTTCAGCCAAGATCCTTCTGACAGAAAGATACCCTTCATTCTATGTCTTCTGAATTCAGCTTGAATTTCTGGAAGTTGCCTGTCAGTATACTGCTGCAACCTTTTTTTAAAATTTTATTCAGCAAAATTTTACTTGCATGTGATACTAATGATACTGTTAGATAATTTCCACCTTCTGTTGGGTCACCTTTGTTTGGAATGGGAAAAAAAGATCTCTTCCAGTCAGTTGGTCGGGTATCTGTCTTCCAATTTCTAGGCATAAAGAAATAAGCATCTCCACAGATGCATCCAGTCATCTGTCAGTTTGTTCTACTATGGTGGCTTGTGTGTTGCTGTGAGGCTAGAAGCAATGCCACCACTATTTCAAACACCAGGAGGGTCATTCAAAGCGGGCAAGTTTCAGTGGGGCTTCCAGACTTAGAAGGACTGGGCAGCAGGACTGTAAAGATTTCAGCTTTGTAAACCCTACTAGGCAGTTGTACTCTGTCCTATAGAACTGCTGTGGATTGAGAACAACTTGATGGCAATGGGTTTAGTTTTTACATGATAATATCTCTTTAGAACATTCTTTTTCACTTGTGTTATAGCAGTAAATAAACTATAACACAAGAGCCTTCATGAGCTATACTCTCCCCATTCCTGCAGCCTTCTTATATGCTCCAAACCCACTCAGTGTTTTGGTTCCCACCATACTTGTTTGTTGCTGATCCTCCAAGATAGGTCCTTTATTTCTAGGTTTTTCATTGGCATTTTATTTGAATGCACTCAACCCAACCCATCATCCCACCAAATGCCCCATTCCTCTGGGGATTCTTATTTCTCCAGACATTGATCCAAAGTTTATTGTTAAGGGAAACTTCTTTCAGATTCTGAAAACTAAAACTAGTCCTCCTCCTTGCCTTGTACTCTCATGAGACTTTGTGCTATTCCTGCATAGATTTTGTCACCACTTATATAAGGTCCAGTAATTTATGGAATTGTTTATTTCTTTATTATTCTTTCCTAGTATATTGTAAGGGAGCTCTGGTAGCATAGTGCCTAAGGCACTTGACTGCTAACCAGAAGGCTGGCGGTTCAAACCCACCAGCCACTTCTCAGAAGGGAGACAGGGCAATATACTTCCATAGTGATACTGCCTCGGAAACCCAAGGAGGGGTCGCTATGAGTCGGGTCCAACTCAACGGCACATAACAACAACAACAACAAGTATATTGTAGCTCCATAAAATTAGATACCACATTTGTTTTACTTTTTAGAAAATATAATCCCCAGTGCCTATCTTATGTCAGATCTATAGTAATGACTCAATAAATATTTGTCAAAAGGTCAGTTTCTTATGGATATGGACAATGCTATAATTTTAGTACTTTCCAAATGTAGAGGCATAAAAATTATTTTCATAATGAGAGGGGTATGCTGTCTAAAATTCAGGTAACATTTTAGCAGAACAGAACTCTCTTTCTAGGTTTGAAACTGATTTGATCTCAATTCCTTTCTAAATAATGGAAAATATGCAGTCTTATCTAAATGGGATAGGTCTATCTCTCTAAATGCTGCTCCATAGAGGACAATCACCATGCATCAGCTTTTATTTGTTCTGTTTCATATATGCCCCTTCTAGTAAAGCAACATAAAGCTTATGCATCATTCTGTTTCTCTTTTTATCCAGCTTTCTTCCATTCTGTTTTTTTTCTCTATTTCATATATTTGCTAATATCTGCTTTCTTCCCTTTTCACTGTCAGCTACACACCAATATAATCTTTATTATATTGTAATAATTTTAATGCCTTCCATACATAACTTGCAGGACATGCTCATCTGTTACAGAATTTGTGCCTCTGACATTTCTGTATTAATGCCTTTTCACCATCTAGTTGTTTCCATCTATCTCCATCACCTGTCATTTCTTCTTTTTTTTTTTCCTTCCTCTATCTTTTCTGCCAGCTGGTATTTTACTAATGTTTTTCCAGTCCTTTCTGTCTTGCAGGGTAATCTATATATCTCTCCTTTGCTAGTCAATTGTCCCACTGTGGATTTCTAAATAGCTGAAAGACAGTTATGGGACTTGAAACTCAAAGTCCCAGAGTGAAACTTGGAAAAAGATTCATATATCCTTAAAATGTCCTTGAGTGCTTCCTCAAATACACCCAGTATCCTTGGGCAGCAATGATATCCACCATGGTTCAACTCAGTGCTATTTTTCCTATCTTTTTTTTTATTACAGTATCATTTGACATCTCCTTTAACAAAGTGCACATAAGCAGTATTTAACTGGAGTGTATGGCCACTTCTCCCACTTCTTTCTCTCTCTTTCTCTCCATCCTCTCTTTTTCTATAAAGTACTAAGTTTCTTATATGGATATAACATGATACAAACAGCACTCTATTAATTTCAGAATGGATTTTATTTTTACATATTCAATAATAATAATAACAATAATAATAAAATCTGATTAGAAACATTTTAGAAAATCTGGTTCCTTCTAATGTTAATGATGGCTATGCTTCAAAAGTATGATAGGCAATAAATTCAATGAACAGAGAAATTTTTAATCTCTTAGGATAAGCATTAATAATTATAGTTTATGACCAGATTCCGAACTTGGAAAATATTACAATCTGGAGAAACTGATATAAAATATGATAAAATATAAGCAAATATGAATAAATATGAATCTAATAGTTAGGGAGTGGCAAAACCCCCAAATTTGTCATTCATATTAGATCTAATTTTAAACAAGGATTGAGAGAAGTTATGATTTCATTGTGGCTGTCAAGAATGTTGGTCACCACACCTCTAAAACTGTGAATAAACTGACCCTCATTAAGCAAACAGGAATTGCTTGGGGCTTTGGACAGAAGAGGTAAACTCAGCAAAGCCCAAAGTCTTCCTCCTCCTATTCAACTTCCTTTCCATTCCCACCCTGCCCTCCTCTTTTTTTTACTAGCCCTTCTCTCTTTGCTACTCCTCCTTCTTCTTTCTCTCTCTCCCTCCCTACCTCCTCCTCTCTCTCTCTCTCTCTCTCTGTCTCTCTCTATTGATTCTGATTAAGATTTTATCAAGGTGCCCTTCCTCCAGTTTTAACTTCTAGAAAGTATACTTTTCAAAAATCTTTTACCCTAAAGTATAAACAGATATTAAACCCAGGAAAACTTTCATGCTAATGTGGCTGGTTTCATTTGGTTAAAAGGCAGCTATGTTAAATCTAAAAACAACTGTCAGTCAAATGTTGTTTTTAAAATTTATTGAAATGTTTTAATATTCTAGTGTCACAGGTTTCTCTTGTCTGTCCTTTGTTGATTACTGCATTGTCAGTTGAAAATGAAGCCAGCTGTGTCAATTAGTCTCATTTTCTCTATGGGTAATATTTTAATTGATAAGCTTGTATCATATTCTACTTCATATTTACTGGAATTTTTTTTTTCAGCAATCAATATGCAAATGTTAAATTATATTCTGTTTTTATTAAATTCCTCATATAATTAATAAATATTGTTCTGAAAATTCATCTTTGTTTCTTTCAATCTTTCATCTAAGAAAGAGCAGAAATAAAGATTACAGGCATAAAATTTCTAAAAAGTAATGTTCATATAAGATTTATTTCAGTAAAATTCAGTTTAGATTATAGCTTCCCTTATAATTTCATTAGAGCTTATTACTTTAAAAATATTTTCTCAAAGTATATGTTTTTAAAATACGATACTAAAATCCATGCTGAACACTATGGCAAAATTTACCAAAATATAAGCAGTTTTAATCTTGTTTGTTCAGTAGTTGTAGTGTATGAAATGTTTACATATGTTATTTTATCCTCACTGAGGCTAATATGGTGACCTGGTGGGTAAATGGGCAAGTCTAAAAATAGTCAGATCCTGGAAATAAGATAAGTTTACAGCAACATGAAATAGCCAGAAAGCAGAAGTCTGGTTTGCATGTAGGACATTGTCTGAGAAAATACAGGAGAGAAACTTCTAGTACTAAAGCGTAGACAAGAATTCAGGGTGCTGTACAGGTGCTTGAAGATATGCTAAATATTTATTTAATTTGCACAAGTGGGAGAATTCTTGATATTAAGAATTCTCAATTTATCTCATTGCAGTTCTTCCAATTTTTAACTGACTCACTACTGTACCCAGCATAAATTTCCTTTTCCAGGGAATGGTCCCTTCTGACAACATAACCAAAGTATGAGAAACAAAGTATGGCCATTTTTGCTTCTGAGGATCATTCCAGCTGTGCATCATTCAAGACAGATTTATTCATTCTTCTAGCACTCTATGGTATATTCAATATTCTTCATCAACACCACAGTTCAAATGCATCATTTTTTTTTTCTGTGGTCTTCCCTATTCTTATGTTTCCTTATGTTGAGGTACAACCAATATGGAAGGGAGTATTTGATCTTCCTCAATAAGTTCTTCAAGTCTTCTTTAATTTCAGCAAATGAACTTTTGTCATCTGAATATCACATGCTGTTAATGAGTCTTCCTTAAACCCTTTTGCCATATTCTTCTTCATAAATCCCATTTCCTCAGATTATTTGTTCAGCATACAGATGGAATTAGTGAAAGGATACAACCTTGATTCACACCTTTCCTGATTTTAAACCAAGACCTAGTCAGGAAGAAATAACAGTGACTCAAGACTTGTTGGTAAGACATTTTTGTACTAGAGGGTAGGAAATTTGTCTGACAAAAATTCAGAACATCTTCCTCACTGAAATTTCTAAGGGTCCACTGGTATAGGGCATATCAAGAGATTCTATAGTGAAGGATGTGTTGTTACATCTGGCCCCTCCTACAACTAAAAAGGAGACATAACATCTGGTGGACCAATTTGGATTTTGAACATAACATGTCCCTCATTTGGATAGGTTACTCCAGACTATTTATCAGGTAACTAAAAGTTGCTGGTTTTGAGTGGGCCTCAGAATAAGCAAAGACTCTATACCAGGCTCAGGCTTCCATGCAAGCTACTCTGTCACTTGGGCTATATGACCCAGCTGACCCAATGGTGCTTGAAGTTTCAATGGAAGATGTTGTTGTTGTTGTTGTGTGCCGTCGAGTCGGCCCCGACTCATAGCGACCCCTCCTTGGGTTTCCGAGGCAGTATCGCTACGGAAGTAGGATTGCCCAACCTTCCTTCCGAGGAGTGGCTGGTGGGTTTGAACCGCCAGCCTTCTGGTTAGCAGTCAAGTGCTTTAGCCACTATGCTACCAGAGATAGTGATGTTATTTATAGTGTTTAAGAGACACCTGTTGGTGAATTACATCACAGATTCTTAGAATTTTGGATCAAAGCTCTGCCATCCTCTGTAGATAGCTATTGTCCTTTTCTAAAAACAGCTTTTGGCTTGTTCCTGGGCCTTAGTAGAGACTGAAGACTTAACTATGGGCCACCAAGTCACCATGTGGCCTGAGATACCGGACAGAGCTTGGTGTTTTCAGACTCACAGAGTCATAAGGAGGGATGTGCACAATAGCAGTCTATCATTCAATGGAAGTGGCATATAAAAAATCAGGCTCAACTGAGACCTCAGGGTACAAGTAAGTTACTTGAGGAAGTGCCAAATATCCATGATCCCCACTCCTGTCACTTTACTGTCTTTCTTCAGTTTGGACCTATGGTCTCATGGGAAGTTCCTTATGATCAGTTGGCTCAGAAAGAGAAAAATTGCATCTGGTTTACAGATGGTTCTATGTGATATTCAGGCACCACTCAAAAATGGACAGTGGCAGCAGTCCATTTATAGGAATTCCCTGAAGTACAGTGGTGAAGAAAATACTCCCAATGGACAGAACACTGAGTAGTGCATTTGGTTGTTCACTTCACGTGGAAGGAGAGTTGGCCAGGTGTGCAACTGTACACTGATTCATGTGCTGTGTCCAATGGTTTGGCTTAATGGTCAGGGACTTAGAAGAAACACGGTAAGACAATTGGTTATAAAGAATTATGGCAAAGAGACACGTGAATAGACCTCTCTAAATGGGCCAAAAATGTAAAGATATTTGTGTCTAATGTGAATGCTCATCAAAGGGTAATCTTTGCAGGGAAGGCTTTTAACAATAAAGTAAATGGATGACCTGTTCTATAGATACCAGTCATCCTCTTTCCCAACCAACTCCAATCATTACTCAATGGACTCATAAACAAAGTGTTTGTGGTGGCAGGGATGGAAGTTATTGTGGGCTCAGAGACATGGACTTCTATTTACCAAGGCCAGTGCAGCTACAGGCACTGCTGAACACTCAATTTCCAGCAACAAGAGACCAACATTGAATCCCCAATGCAGTACCATTCCCAGGAGTGATTAGCTAGCAACTTGGTGGCATATTGATTACATTGGATCACTTCCATCATGGAAAAGACAGCTTTTTGTTTTTACTGGGGTAGTCACTCTAGATATGAATTTATCTTCCCTGCATTTAGTACTTCTGCCATAACTACCATCTGTGGTCTCAGAGAATGCTTTATGCACAATCACTGTACCTTCCACAACATTTTTGCAATCAAGAAACTCACTTCAAGGCAAGTGAAGGGCTGCAATGGGCCTATGCTCATGGAATTCACTTCTTACCATGTTTCCCATCATCGGGAGACTGCTGGCTAGATAGAATGTCTTTCTAAAGACACAATTATGGTGCCAGCTACGTGGCAATACCTTGCAGATCTAGAGCAATTTCTCTAGGACAGTGAATATACTCTAAAGAAGCATCTAATATGTGGTACTGTTTCTCCCATAGGTAGTATTCGTGGATCTAGGAATCAAGATATGGAAATGGCAGTGGCACCACTCACTATTACCCCTAATGACCTACTCACAACATTTTTGTTTCTGTCCCCACAGTACTATGCTCTTCAAGTCTCAAGGTCTTATTTCCAAAGGGAGGAATGCTCCCACCTGGAGACACAACACTGATTCCATTGAACTAGATGTTAAAAATGCCACCTGACCACTTTAGGCTCTTCATGCCTCTGGATCAAAAGACAAAGAAAGGAGTTACTGTATTGGTTGGTATGATTGATTCTATTTACCAAACAGATGTCAGATTATTATTACATTATTGAGGTGAAAAAAATTATGTCTGGAATACAGAAGATTCCTTATAGTGTTTCTTAATATTAGCATGCTCTGTGATTAAAGTCAATGGAAACCTACAGCAACACAAGTCCACCATGACTACAATAGCACAGACCATTCAAGAATGAACATTTGGTTCACCCCACCTGATAAAGAACCACAATCAGTTGAGGTGCTTACTGAGGGCAAAGGGAATACAGAATGGGTAATGGAAGACCAAACTCATCCAAACCCACTGCTATCGAGTCAATTTTGACTCATAGCAACCCTATAGAACAGAGTACAACTTCCCAAGAGGTTTTCCAAAGCTGTGTATGTTTAAGGAAGCAGACTGCCTCATCTTTCTTCCACAGAATGGTGGGTTGGAAGTATCAGCCTTTTGATTAGCAGTCAAATGCTTTAACCACTGTACCATCAAATCTCCTTTGTAGTGGAAGACAGTAGTTTGAAATTTAAAAAAAAAAAAAAATTCTCATCACATAACAATTTGCAGAAGCAAGGACAGTGATTGTTATGAGTATTTCTTCCTTATTTCCTTATACATGTTTGTGTGCAATATATTTCTTTTCTTCTTTCCTTTATTCCGTAACTTATTACAAAATGTAAGATATAAATGGGATTAGTGCATTTTTGGTGGTAAGCATGTTAGTTGTATAATGTTAGGCACAAGAATGACTTTTTAATTTTCTTTACGTAGAGATTATTGAATATTTAAGATGTGTGTAGATGCCTAATTGACACAGAATCTTAATGATCACAGTGTTTGAGATCCTATGCCAGCTAATGTGCCAAATTTGAGAAAGGCTAATGTAAGAAGAAATGAAAGAAGATAATGTGAAACCTATTTTATCTATTTTGTTAATGAAATAAGTGAGAGGTTAGCACGTTAATTTGGCACCAAAATATTAACAGTGGTTATATATGGAATATGCATTTTTTTCTTTATCTTTCAGATATAGTGTGAATGTGACTAACTTTTATAATAAAAAATAATTCAAAATCCTTAATTTTTATATGCCATTTCCTATCAGTATGTTTTCTTATGTTCTAACCTTAGGTGTAACTTTTCATTTTGTGATCATAATATGACATTGTATACTGGGAAATCTCTGCCATGAGAGCATTACAGGGAGTTCTCCAACAATGTCTTATAATATAAAGGCCCGATCTTAATGTTTATGATTTTCACAAACAGTTGTAACTCGTGCCATACAGATTGGGCACATACAATATGCTATGCCTTCTGTTAAAATTTTTCTATAAGCTATTCTTTATCTCCTTCATTAAAATCCAGGTTAAGAAATATTGGCATCCATTTCCTAAATCACTGCCAAAAGAAACTATTTCACATTTGTTTTTGAATAATGTTCTTGTCATTTTAATTTAGATAATTTTCTAAAAAAAAAAAAAAAACATCTAGAAGTCAGTTAGGAAACTACTAAATGCAGCAATGAATTAATTACATAACACTTGTCTTAATCAGGGTATAGTATTCTGTGTTCCCTTTTTTTCTTTTTCTTTGTAGATGGTTGAATTTCTTTCTGGCATATTATCACTGTGGTAAAAAGAAAAAGGGCCTCTTAATAGTGCCTAAGGCACTTGACTGCTAACCAGAAGGCTGGCAGTTCAAACCCATCAGCCACTCCTCGGAAGAAAGATGGGGCAATCTACTTCTGTAGTGATACTACCTTGGAAACCCAAGGAGGGGTCTCTGTGAGTCAGGTCCCACTTGACAGCACTTAACAATATGATTCTCTATGTGCTAAATTTAATTGAATATTTAGAACAACTCAAAAATATTTGCTATATCTCAAGACCCTCAAAAGTTCCCTGTAAACCATGAGAACTAAAATAAGAGAAAAGCTTGTTTCCCAGAATTCAAGATCACAACGGATGATGGATAATAATGTGGAAGGACACAGAAATTAAGTCAATTATAGACTAGAATAATTTAAAAATGAATTTTTAAAGAAGATATAAACAAGTTTATGTAAAAGGAGAAGTGGATATGAAGATGATTCAAAGCCATTTGAGAGAAAACATTTTTATCTATATTTTATAGAAAGTTGGTTTTTTTTTTAAGATTTTTAAAGATATGAGATATGACCTTTTTTTTTTTTTTTTTTACTTTGGAAAATAAATTTCAAATTTTGCCAAGTATTCTTACTCTATATTTTTTAACAAAAAAAAATACTGTATTTTCACAAATAAATAGCATGTATTACTACTACTAGGAACATGTCGTGGTGTGAATTTCTAATACTGACTACCACTTTCATTTTATCCCAAATAAAATAAGTAAATCATGCTCTAGATTGTTCAATTGTGTTTCAAGGAATATATTTCCAGATGTAATTATTTTCACAATCAATAATTTTGCATATCAGAGCAGTAATTAATATATGTTGTTGTTGTTGTTATGTGCCGTCTAGTCGGCCCCGACTCACAGCGACCCCTCCTTGGGTTTCCGAGGCAGTATCACTACGGAAGTAGGACTGCCCAACCTTCCTTCCGAGGAGTGGCTGGTGGGTTTGAACCGCCAGCCTTCTGGTTAGCAGTCAAGTGCCTTAGCCACTATGCTACCAGAGCTCCCAATTAATATACAGTGAAATTGAATTGAACATTTAATGCATATTATTTTACCACAAAATCACAATAGGTAGCTTTTTATTTGAAAAGGAAGGAAAAGCAAAACTTCGAATATGTAAGTTTAGAAGAATCCTTGCAGAAAACATACTACATTCCTCATTCTGTCTGGAAAATTCTTTAGAAACAGGGCCCAGGTGCAATTTATAGAGATATTTCAAAATGCTAAATGAAAGCTTATCCAAGATTAAAAGAAACTGGCACTAGAAATGTCCTCTAAGGAAGTTCACAGTTCTAGAAACCAACCATAGTGCCTAAGGCAGCATTTGACTGCTAACCAGAAGGCTGGTGATTCAAACCCACCAGCCACTCCTCAGAGGGAAGATAGGGCAATCTACTTCCGCAGAGATACTACCTTAGAAACCCAAGAAGGGGTCACTATGAGTCAAGACTCACTCTACGGCAGTGATTTTTTTTTTTTCCCCTTGGTTAAGCTATGGAAAGATATGACTGACAATGCTAATACTAGCATAAGAAGAAAGGTGGTTGTGCTATTTGCTAGTGTTAACTTTTAATTTAACTGGGGTGTGTGAAAGCTGACTAACAATATTTTACTTAATGGAAACTCTTTTCATCTTTAAAATAGCTATGCTAAAATAAAAAATATTTTAAAAAGTAATAATTTAAAATAGTTAATTTCATATTTCCTATAATAATTGGTTCTTAATAAGTGAGAGAAAATTTGGACAAACTGTATACACCTAATTAGTTACTTCTGTTTTAAAGGACTTCCTCTAATACTGGATAATATACTAAACCCCACTGAAAACTAAGTTAATGAAATTCATGCAGATATATCCTGTCATATACCAATGTTGAGATTACTATAACAATATGGTTTTCAGTTATATGTCAAAAAGAAAACATTACAACTCTATAATAAGAAACCTAAAGAGAGTCCATGTTCATTTATTGCAGAAAATACCACAGGGAAAGGAGTTTGAAAATTACTTAGAGAAACTCATTCACGTGAGTGTAGTCACATTTCATTTAATGTGTAATTATTATTATTATTATTATTATTATTACAAATAGGGGCACATCATCCTGTGTCATGAATTATTACAATGGTCATGTCAAAGAAAGAGGTAAGTCAGGATAAGGGGGGTCCCAAAATAGAATATGTGTTTATGAAATGTGGGAAAGCGCTACCTACTAAGACATACAGTCAGGAAATTATAGTCCAAAATCTAGATACAAAGACAATGATGAAGAGCTTCCCAACGACTAGTGTGGTGGTTTTTTATGCAGTTTAATCTTATAAGTGTGTCACAAATATTCAAGGACTTCAAAACATGCTATGAAATTGAAAAATTGAGAACTATTACATGCTAGTGGTAGCAGTTGTGGTTATGTGCCACCAAGTTGATTCAGACATGTAGTGACACTATACAATGGGAAAGAACTGGCCCAGGGTTTCCTAGGCTGTCATCTTCAAGGGGCTGATCTCCAGGTCTTTTCTCCCTCAGGACAGCTAGTGAGTTCATACCAGCAACCTTTGGGTTAGTAGTTGAGCACTTAACCACACTAGTGTTAAAGGAATGGAATCAAGAATCCAGAAAACAGCAAGGAAAGGAGTTATTAAAAGTAAAATAAAATAAAATTCTCCTTTCTTGGAGAATTTCACTAAATTAAAATCCAGGTTTCCAGAGGAAACAAGATATGTAATTCAGAACTAATTTCAAAAATATGAAAATAAAAGACCTAGTAAGGGCAGAGAAGTTGGACTGTAGCCAAAGCAGTATCAGGAGAGAAGAAAGAAAGAATTCAATCATCAAAACTACACACACATGTGCACATATATACACAAAATCTGGAATGGCAGAAGAGAAGTAAAGGGAACTCCCTGCTTTAAATACCACCCCTACATTAACTTGGCTTACATTAATTAACTTTATCAATGCTGCTTTGTAACAGAGTACCTGACCTGAATTTCAAATATTACTGGGTGTGCTGAGGGAGGATAATATGCCAACTCTGCTACATCTGATAGTACTGTAGAGAAAGTAACTGTAAAATGCATAGACATGGAATTATAACCTTCACAAAATTTCACAGAGATTTTGAGGCTGTCATAATTTAAAATGTATTTTGGTGTCATTTCATTAGAAGAACAATGAAAAGGTCTACTTATGTCTGGGGTTGCCAAGAATAGGAAAAGACCATTGCATTAGAAGACAACCAACAACAACTTATGTCTTTGGCTATCATCTTAGCTATATAATGCAGGTATAACATAAATACCACAATTGTATGACTGTGGTAGTTAAATTTGTATGTCAACATGGCTGGGCCTGGTTGAGTGGCTGGGCAGCTAGTGGTAGTTATTTCCCATGATGAGACTGGTAATCAACTCCATGGTGGGATCTACCACAAGCAGCTGAGTAGCTGCCTTTGAGATGTGGTCTGTTTCCTGCATTAAGGAGAAGCCTTGGGGATAGTCTCTAGCTTATGGCATGCTTGGATCCCACATGTTGCTGTGTTGTTGTTAAGCAGCCTGCCATGCTCTGCCGACATTGGGACTTATAATGGACTGAAATTAATGGCCTGCCATGTGGTTTGCTAAC